>NC_142213.1:12055326-12282826 GCF_049639895.1 Pseudopodoces humilis | reverse complement strand
CTTTATTTCTCTCACCTTTTCCTTTGTCCTTTGCTGTTGCAGGTCATCTGTAATAGAAATGTGCTTCCTATTGAGTATTGTTGGAAGGAGCCCTCTCTAGTTCAGGGTTCTAATCAGAAGCCATGAACCCACATATCCTTACTTCTCTGGAGTGATGGCATTTAGGATGTTCCAGTGTTGGTATTTAAATGAAGAACATAGGAAAGATCCTACATTTCAAGAGAGGCTGGAGATAAAAATGACATCATAACATTTTTTGCCAGGATGATTTTTGGTCCTGTGTTCTCTAAGTGAGAGCACCTGATCTTGCTGTTGCAGAAGTCCTGGTTTGTGCTCAGGAGCACTCCTGCTGCAGAACAGATGTCAGAATTTGACTTCTGTGAATCACCCCTGACTGCAGCATTTTGAGGCTATGTAATCCGAGCTCCAAGTTGTGATAATCAATCATGAAGTGAAGCTTGGACAAACTACTGAAATGTCTGTCGTGTACAGTAGAACACAATGCAGAAATCCCAGAGAGTCTGAGTGAATTAGCCTTACTGAGGAAAGAAGTGCGTTAATCATAATCCTGTGTCAACAGCTCAACATCTTTTGGAATTGGAGTATGCATCTCCACACAGAGCTGTGTTGTACCATGTGGATGTAGCAACTCCAGGCAGTCTTCCCTCAAAAGTATTTTGGTTCACTCTGTTCCAAAGTACACAAAAGTACTTAATATGTGACTACTGAGGTCACTGAAATTAACTTTCATTATGGATAACACCCAAAGAACTGATGCTTCTGTAAAACATGTCCACTATATTTTTTTCCCAGCATCTCGATCCAGGCACTGTTAGTATTGTAAATACTCATTATGTGACTGGCTTCACTAAGAGCTGACCAGGTCATGTGATTTAGTTGTTGTCTGGTTTGTGTTGGTGGAGGTGAAATGAAATCTGCCCAGTCCAGCAGCTGATCTGTCTGTTAGCTGAGTAAGGATGCACATTTCCCCTCATTTGATGTAAATGTTAATTCAAAACCATTTCCAGTCTCTAATGCATTCTGTAATATTCTCAGTGGCATTAGATATGTTAAAGATTTTAAGAGTTTGACTGAATAATATGTGTAAGTCTTCTAAATCACCTCTGGGACAACTGAGGAATCGTTCCTTTGTCAGTAGTGCCAGATTTGGTGCAATGGTCTGGATTGTATGGCAGATTCCTAGTTGTTGGCCCACTTTTCCAGAAATCAGTGCTGATGTATTAATGAAGTCAGTGTTTTAGACACTGAAAATGAGACTGATTGTTAGAAGTGCCATCTCAGAAATAAGCATTTGGCTTATCTCTGTATTTGTACTTTGAATTAAATCAGCTGCATCAGCATGGTTCTTGCCCCTTCCTCACAGTTTCTTTTAACTCTGCTGTTCAAAAATTGCTTTGGTCTGCTTTGCTGTTGTGCAGCTTCTTGGGGTTGAAAATTGATCTTTTTTTTTTTTTTTTTTTTTTTTAAATCCCTGGCATTTTCCCCATCAGGTGTCTTGAGGCTGTTTTCTGATTAAGCTGCTCTGTGTTGTGCTCACACCCTGGTCACCAGTACAATGTCTCTCCTGCTGGAGAAAAAAGAGGAATCAAGTGCAGGAAACACAGAGGTGATTCTTTATTGGAACAGTAGATATAGGTGCATCTGCCTTTCCAACTTTTAGACAGGAAAAGAAGGCTTGTATTGCACACAGGATATATTTAGGAAATACAAACAGGGACACTGAAAGTCAACCATCTTTCCTATTACTGATAAAAGGTTTCCAGTTACTGTTACTTGCATGTTTTATTTCTATTCAGAGATGGTTCTTTTTCCTCTTAAATGCTGTAGACACCCCATTCCCTTGATCTATGAAGTATTAATTTACCTTATCTTTTATGATTTTAGATAATTTCTTCAGATTTTGTTTTCACTTTTCTCTCTCTCAATGTATTTCGTAATCTTTCCTCTCTTTCTTGTCATGGAAGCCAAACTAATGGGAGCCTTGCCTAGAAATTTGCCTCAGAATCACCTCCTTTGTTTCACCAGGGCTGTCTCCAAGACCCTACAATATTCTTGTCATCTATGTGCTTCCTTTGTTTGTCAAATCTTTTTATCTGAAACAAAAATCTTTAATGTTTTCTAAGATACCATTTTTGATGTTTTGCTCTGGAGTTGTAGAGTTGCCATGTTTAATATTTATAGGTTCATGAATTAATTAGTTGGGAAATGCTGTATAAGGATTAGTGCACTTATTAGGAAGAGAAGAGACATGAGGTTCTGCCCTCCAAAGGATGTGTTTTGTTTAAGTGTGTTCTTGCCATGGAAAAACTGGTTTGAGTTTGTCACTATGTGTTGTGGCACATGGATTCCAACATCTCCTGTGAAATGAACTTAGATTTTCTTTGAATTCTTATGCAGAAAGAGAAACATTTTCACCCTCAAAGTATGTCATCTTCAGCATGACAGCATCACTAATGATAGCTCTTGTCACACTTTTGGCCTCAACTCCACTATTGCCCACACAGAAAATCTGTGACATGTTTTTGAACTTGACTGAATTTGGGGGTAGCATACTTCAGTGGGGTTCATGGTTTGATTCCACATTAACTCAGGCTGTAAGCTGAGTTTCCATTCTGGTGTGAAAACCCCTTATCATTGAATTTGCAGTTTAGTAAATGCAACAAAATTTTAGTCTAACACTGTCACTTAACTCTCCCTTTAGAGCTAAGTAAACATATAATAGTTCTGCACCTGCTCTGTCCCCTTCTAAAATGTGGGAGTGGGAGGAGGGCTGGAGTATTGCAGCTATCAGAAGTTATGTTGAGGTCCAAACATCTGACATGGGCTGCAGATAAAATGAGACAAGTTAGATGGCATGTGAGGTGCTAAGAACTTGAAGTTCCATTTACTTGGAGTTCCGGCTTTGGGTTTGTTTCTCTTGAATATCAGTGCCATATAATTTTGCATCTATAATGTAAAATTAATGTGTCCCACTGAGATCTGAGCACTCTGTGCATTCTTTTTCCACTTCGAAAGCAGTTAAGACTGCTTTCCTCTTCTGTAAAATGGGGCTACTAAGCCTGTATACTTAAAAAGCATGTTATGAACATTTATGTTTGTATGTTAGGCAAATTTAAACTCCTCAGTTTGTTTCTGAGTATGAATTTAACATGTACACTCTTCTGGGCATGATTTGGCTTTGTGTCTTTTATAAGGTTAAGGACAGAGTCGTAATGAATTTTAAATAGTAGAAAACACTCTTTCAAATCACCAAATCTGTCTTTTTGCAGATGCTTTATTTTGCCTGTCCCTTTTGACTTTGTCCCTCTAATTGGTTTTATTAGTTGCAATAACTATTAGATCAAAAGAGACTTTGATTACCATTTGTTAAATCTGCACTGCACTAGAGAAAATCTTGGAGCTTTCTGTGCACCCACTCATGTTCAAGTGCTGATCTTACTTATCTCTAACTGCAGGATCTTCTCTGCATTATGTAGTATCTAGCTTGATTTTGACCATTAGCTCAGGCTGGGAGCTGGCTCTCTACCATCTATTTTAGGGGGCTTAAGTGCATTATCTGCTTTTTTTTTGGTTTAATGGTCTAATTTTCCATAACAATGATGAAATTTCAGTTCATTTTACAATTAATTTTTCCCAAGTTATTACCCAAAAGGAATGAGCATCTCTAAGTTTCCCACAAAAATCCCCAAAGTCATACCTAATATCTTTTAGTCCCTTACTGACAAAGTTTCAAGCAAAAACAATAACTTGGCTTTGACCCTGCTCTCTTCAAAAAGGAAGTTACTTCTGAGCAGCAACATCAAAAAGAATAAATAATTGTTTTTCTTTTTGTTGTTATGATATGGATCATCTGAGCAGTTAGTGGTAAGCAAGCCGTCTTTGATTTGTTTCAGACGCCCTAGTGCTTCGTCCTCTATTTATGTCAGCATGTTCCTGTTCCCACACCAGGAAAGTAGAATCCCTTGATTAAATTCATATTTGTTTTAATCTTTCTCTGTGTCTGATCTCAAGCTCAAAGATTCTAATGAAAAAAGTAGTGTATCCTGCTGGGAAGAGTGCTGATGTCAGACTTTAGTCTGTTTGTTCTGTTCTAACCTGATAATGCTGGAAACGCTCAGAACCCAAAAGCTCAACTCCAGCAGATTCTCAAGACAAAGATATTTTGATATTTCATAGAGAGTTATAAGCAAGACTTTTTATTTGTAAAGCTAAATAAAAACAAAGCAAAAAACCCCAAAACAACAAAAACCCCAAAAAGCTTTACTACAAATATTTATAACAGAGCAGTTGACCACAACAGTGAATTTAATTAATCTGACCTCTATTTTCTTCATGTAAAGTAGGATTTTACAAGTTCAACAGTAAATCAATGAGAATAAGGTATACTAATAGGTGTTTAATTATGTTTATCTTTTTTAAGCTATATTAAGAAAGATTTACAGTAATTTTCTCACTTATTCATTTTCATAAGTAGAAATAAGCCAAGATGCATTATGCCCTGTGCAATGACTGAAAGATTGTTTTTTTCTAAAACAATAAAACCTAAGGCATATCCAGATGCTCTCTTCTAGCTGGAGAGATTGGAGAAGTTCCTGTCATTTTTCCCTCCCCCCATCCTTCCCCATACTTTCCCTCCAGCTGCCTCTCTGCTGGAGGTTTCTGCCCTAGAATTCCTGCAGGTGGAGCAGAATGTGTGTGGCCATCATCTGGTCTAGTGTAAAGTCAGTAAACTGAGCTAAATTCTTCTCCTCAGTTGTTAAAACTAACCTGACTTATCTAAGCAGAATAGGACACCCATGTCTCGTTCTGCTGGCAGAGGCATCCTAACAGTAATTGCTTATGGTAATACACGTTTGCAAATTGAGGTGGCACTGCAGAAAATCTTACACAGATGATGGAAGGTGCCATGTGCCTTGGTTTATAAGCTGACAGTGCTCATCACCTTCAAGGAAACATTCAGTGCCTTGGAGAGGTCTGAATTAGAGATGAGAATTTTTCTCTCTAAATTGTACAAATATATGTGGCATAGCAGCTCTTGGTTTTTACCAATGAGTTTCCTTTTCTTCAGCAACCCATTTCTTAAGATCTGGGTATCTTGAAATTGTTGAGAAGAGGGAATGATAACATGAACACAGGCATGGGGAAGTTTAATTCCCTCATCCAGAATGAGTTATTTGGAAATAGTTAAAAGATATTTTTTGAACCATGAACTGGTACTTGAGTTTTTGCTTTATCCCAGTATGTCTCGCCTATATTGCTGTTTTGTGAGGGACTGGGGCAGATTAAGGTTGAAGGGAGTAGTTTCTTCCTCTGTAATACAACATTGGAGTCAACATTAAATAAATAAATTTTAAAAAATAGAAGCACTTTCATGTGCTGACAGAAACATGCCCCAAGATATGAACTGCAGGATACAACACTGCATGTGCTTCTTCTAATGGTCAAGTATTTTATTGATGAAAATGGGAACATCTAGGTACTTAACTGTCTGAATTCCTTGTTATATTTTTGAGCATCTCCATGTGGAATACAAAAATTCTGTTATAAACATCCATCTTTCAACTTGTGTTATGTTTTTATTGGCAAACCATACATGACATGATAGTGCAAATCTGTTGTGTTTGTGGCTATGCGGTGTCCAGAGCCACACAACAGCAATGGCTGTAATTATAGATGGGAGGGAGGCCTTTTCCTGCTGCAGAACAGCTGGTGAATGTCCTGAAGGGCTGTGTGGAGCATATGTGCGATGCATTTGTACTTCCAACCTTGTCTAGTTGATGACTAATAATTGTGCAGACTCTGGACCAGTTTTTCTTTTTTGGATCCTGGCCAAAATTTGATTGGGCTAGCTAATTTTGGTTGTTTAGTTGAGTGATTTTAAGTCATTTTATCAAAGGGATTTTATATAAAGAAGAAATATACATTAAGATGCAAAGCACACGAAAGCTATAGTGACCCCTCAAGACTAATAGAAATCCTGGACTTAGTCTGAGTATAGGGCTACAAATGCCATTGTCAAAAGTGTCAAAGTTCTGCTCAATGAGGAAATATTTAGAAAGGGTCATTTGCAAAACTATTATAGAAGTGGTTGGACATAGGAAACCAAAATTATTCTTTTAAGGAAGTTTTAGGTATTGAATAGTAATTTTCACAAATCACAGATACAGAAATTAATGGTAGAGGAGTTCTGAGATTTTGATTATTGGATTGATTATTTTCTCTTTTATTTTAGCTCACAATGGAATTTTTTGTTTTTGTTTTTGTTTTGCTGCAATCTACCCAGATGGTTTTCTGTCCTCACTTGTCCCTATTTTATTTTGGCAACGCTGTAGACACTATATCCTCTGTAGAGAAACACCAACCTTGGCAATGTTCCTGACAGTCTTTTATCTCTCCCTATCCATATGGCACTATGTTTGTTGCCTAAAGTGTATTGTTTACTTCTAATGATTAAGCAATAGAATGAACAAGTTGTAAAATATCTTCACATATTATTTGTCTATTCAGTGCTTATGTGCTGTTTTGCTGCGTGCTATGGGATCACTATAGGATGTACAGTGAGATTTACTTCATTTGAAAAAGACCAGTGATAAAAGGTGCAAGGGATCTCACCCTAACAAATATCCCAGTTTGATTATTGTTCCTGGATCAGGCCTTTACACATGAGTAAAATGATAATTTAGTTCTTAACAAAATTGTTTTGATACTTAACAATTTTCAGGACACCCCACCCATAGTAGTGTTGGATGTTGTCATTGTCTATTTATAGGTGCAGTTTGGATTTTTTGACTGACTGATATATGCAAGCATGGTAAATCTTTGCTCTTATTAGTTTTCAAATCTTAGGCCATAGCTATATTGATTTTTTAGCCTTTGTTCTTATAAATATCTTTTTGAATAATCTCTATGTCTTGCACAGAACTCTGTGTGTCATTCACAGAGTGAGCGTGTAGCTGCTTGTGCCATGGTTCTGTTTTGTCTTGAACAGCCTAGATTATGGATTGAATTCTGAATTTTTATGAAACCAGATAGGAATCTGTCCAAAAATATCCTTTGAATGTTGATAGACCTTGAATTCTTCTGCCACCTATGAAGGAGACAGTCTTCCTTAAATGGCGGAGCTGACTGGAAAAAGTCTGGACATGAGCCTGTATACAGAATCATGGGATACAGATTTTTGTCAGAAATTCCATTGTAGAAGTGAAAAATCTCCCTTTAATTTTTTTTATTAAAATAAATTTATTTCTACAACAGGAGAGTTTTGTAAAACAATCAGTTTGCAATGAAATAAAAAATATTTACTACAATTTTTTCAGCCATCTCTAACTTTGATGTGTTTTGAATATTCAGTTTGCACAGCAATTTGTCTAAGAAAAGATATGACAACTGTTATTAAATAATACATCATTACATTCTATTTGTATTTTGGAACATTTGGAACATGGTATGGTGGGATGACCTATGACTTTTTCAAGGATGTCTCTTGAGGCAGCTGACTCTCACTGTGACAGCTAAAATTGCATTTGCTACAGGAGAGGAAAAAAAAGTCCAAAGTGACTCTACAACTGAAACTTTTGCTGGATTTCTAACATAAAAATCTAAAATGCAATCACAAAAGCTGTTAAGCTTCTGCTTCTACTAACCATTAAAAGATGAGGTATGATTCCTGCCACAACTTCTCATTGCAATGCACTGAAAACAGAGAGCCTATTCCTGTAATGTCAGAGCGATTGAATTAATCCAGTTATGTGGCTTTGCTAGGCTTGCTATTTTTGTTTCACCAAGTTTTTAATCTATTTTTGTCCATTTCTTTATATGTGCATTATGTAGAAAGAGAAGGAAGCTGGTCTCATTTTTAATTCCCAATGCCTCCTTTTGATTGAAAAACTATGTATTTTGAGAGTAATGAAACATTATATGAAACTGATTTTTTTTTTTTGGTTGGTAAGCAGACATCATCACACAATAACTTTGGTATGAATTAAAGATTTGAAAAATTATCTTATTTCCTGTCCTCAGCCCCCTTCTATGTACACAGTCTTGAAAAACAGATCATGGAATGTAGATTCTGACAAGCAGAACTGCTATACAGGCCTGAATACAGTCCTCAGTTAAAAAAAATTGGAAAGAGAATGGAAAACTACTTGGAGCAATTGAAGAGATAGGAGGTGATGTTTTACATCAGTCATGTCTACACCTACAGGAGACACATTTCTCCAGTGGAGATTGCAGGCTAAATTTCCAAAGAGGATCATGAAAAGTGTGTGCAGAAACACTCTTAAGAAGTAACAGAATTTATGCATGTACCTCCCACTCGCTGCTTTGAAAAATCTGGCCTCACAAGTAGAAATGCTAAACTGTGTTCAAAATGTGTGCCTGGTAGGAATATAATTGATCTCTGAAAAGGCCCATGTTAGAGTCCAGGCACAGTTTATTTTTCTGCTTTACTATCAAAATGCAGAAGATTTTGTGTAGTTATGGAAACTTGTAAAGCTTGAACATTTTCCTGTTCCCAGTGTAATGTGCATTCATAAACCAGATGATTTTACTGAGTGGCTTCTCTGAGCTGAAGCTTATCTTATAGGTAAAGCTGTACCTTCATTTCTGCATGTGCATATAACTTAAATAATGAGCTACATAGACTTAATAGTGGCTTCAGCCATTGCTCACCCTGTAAAAGAATTCTGATTTCAACTTACCTGGTTCTAATCTCCCACTCTTTTTGCAATGTGTTTGTCTGCTGAAGTGGCTACTGTCAAATTTGTTTCCCATTAAGTCATCACAGAAAACAAGCCTTTAACTTCTGTGTAGCCCAGATTGAGTTCCACAATTATTTCTCCATGAGCCACCATTTTATCAATAGCTCTGGGCTGTTATGAGCTTTTTTTTTTTTGTATTTGTATAAAAAGAGGCAGAAAAAGTGGTGTGTCTTCATGAAATTAATATAAATAATTAATGATGTGATTTAGGACTTATGTACATGAGCTGTACATAGTTAATGTAGTTCTATATGCTAAATCTCTGTTTTGGCAAACCAGTGTCACTATATGAAAACACTGACACTTTCTGTAGTATTCAGACACCTACATGGTCTCACACATGTAGTATTTGACCATCAGTGGATTTAGTCTGGATAGAAATACATTAGGGTGGCTTATGTAACATAAAACTTACCTCTCATTGACAGATAATAGTTTTTTTAAACTTTTCTAGTTTCATTGTTTCTAGCTGTGTGACTAATATACCACTTTAAAAGTTAATAAAGCACTTTAAAAGATTTATCTCTATCTCTTGGCCCTCAGCTTGTTAGGTAACTCGAGCAAGTTGCTGGCCTGCTCTGTGCATCTATTTCTCTTTCTCGCCTCTCTTGCAAATCTGTTTATCTGACAAGCTTTGTGAGGCAGGACTGTTTCACAGTGTGTACCTGTAAAATGGTATGGGGTGTCTTAAAAACTGCTGTAATGTGAGAAATAATTTTTAGGATTTTCCTTTGTGTCCTGAATATTTTGTTCATTTTCACTCCTGATTTTTCTTTGCTGCCACAGCTCTTCAGACACAGGCTTTGTCTGATCGAACTGTCCTCTTCCAGCTGAGTAGGCCCTCTTAAGCTTTCAGGTTGTTGCAACATCCGCTAGTTTGGAGAATCAAAGGACCCCTATGCTTGGGGGCAGTCATGCACACAAATGCACATACAAAGACACGGAAATATTTCCCTATGTCTAGTCTAATTCACTTCCTAATTGCTCCAGCAAATTAGTTTCCCTCGCTGAATGCAGTTTAGCAGATTTTACCCTGGTACTCTGCGTGGAGGTAGCCATCATCATTGCTGGATCAGTTCTTTAGAGTCGTGAGGGTGTCCATGGTCTGGGGAAGAGTATCTGCAGAGAGGAGCCAGCCAAAAGAGTCTTATCAATTCAGATACAAGGAGGCATCAAATACAGGTGCATCAGTTCATATAATAACTGCAAAGCATAGTCCCTTTTGAGCTTCCTCATAGTTCCTTTTGAGCTTCTGCTGTACAATTTACTGGCTTTTTTCCCCATCTGCTAACTTCGCCAACATTCCACATTTCTCCTGATAATTCTTTTAAACTCTCTATAGCCCACTATTCTCTTCCTTCAGTGTGTCTTTGCTTTTGTTTCTTTTAGCCATTCTTTCTTTCAATTTCTTCTTTCTTTCAATTTCAGCTACCTTCCTTGCCCCACAGGAAAACCCCTCCAAACCCTCACCAAAAGGGCTCTGTGCTCAATACCAGCTGTATTGTTACTCTCTCCCCATCCTTAGAGTGTCCTGCCCATTTCACTTGTAAGCTGTTGGATGCAGCAACTATTTTATTAGAAGATTTTGGCAGAGAACCTGGAAGAGCAGGACCTGTACTGGGCAGGTCCCTAGGCACTAAGCAATGCACCCTTTTCCAATACAAATAAATTGGGAACTGTTGTGGGTTCTCCACCTTCCTCCTTCATCTATTAAATGAAGAGAGCACCAGTTATGTATTTTAAGAGCTTTTTAGGTCTACAGATAAAAAGGCTTTAGAAATGCTAAATATTAATTATTAGTAGTCATTAGCATTCCTGTACTCTTTTATCAGTGATCTCATTTGCACTGTATAGCATACTCTTAATGGCTCATTTTCCTTTTTTATTCAATGTCCCTCCTAACAAACAATATTTAGGAATGGTAAGTGGATTTTTTGGAATTAGACTGAGATCTATTTGCTTTTTCAGTTTAGCTCAGACATTATTTTTTCCACATCACATGTGTTCTGTGTCTGTGTTTTGTATGGCTGACATTAAAATGTCAGTGCACCTTAAAATAGGAGGTAATAATAGCACACTGCAATTGTGAGATCTTCTCCTGTTTAAGAGGCTCTTGATCTGGGCTCAGCCCATAAAACTGGGTGAAAAAAGATGCAGGACTTAAGAATGAATTGCCCATAATGGCAGTGCAATACATTTTGACCTTCTGAAAAGAAAATTTAAATGTGAATTCTCCATTATCATACAACATGTATGGGCTAAATCTTGGACCTGGCCCTAGCTTTTCTGTTTTATGCTGATGGTCTAGCCACATTATTTCATCAGTATCCATGGAATGCATGTTTCTCCAAAAATAACTAAAAAACAAACCTTAAATATGTGGGCATTGGATGTATAGGTTTAAAGTCCTTAGCTATAGGAGTTTGCTTGTAATTGTAGACCCAGTGATTTGTTTAGGTAAATGTAGAATAACTACAGAACAGCAGCTGTAGGCTGTTTCCACCTTCTTTTATTAAGCTTGAAGTTGTTTCTCAAGATCAGCTGCTGGTGATAGTGAATGGAAATTGAGGAGTTGTTCTGCTTCTTACAGTGGGGACACAATTATTTGGTGAAGCTGCACAATATTTGGCAGCTTAGGTAGAAACTAGTCATCTGAAACATAAATGGAAATTTCTAGATTACTTCCTTCATTAAGTTTACACACCCAAGCTGCTGGACCTATTCCTGCTGCTCTTGTGTGCAGGATGGATGGATGGATGGATGTGCACTCATAGCTATTGTCATAGGATTCAGCCAAGGATCATCTTCCACCAAGGATTTTAATGAAGTAGACAAAACTGCATTATTTGGTAAATAAACATAAGATAAATACTTTCAGAAAAGGTTTATGCCTGAAAGTTCTGAAGCCACACTAAAAAATCAATGTGGTTTTAAATGGTGCTTAGGAGCTTCAATCACCTAAGCAATTCGATAACGATGTCTCTTTCTAAATTCCTTGTTCATTTCTATGCCAGTCTAGATGCATGGCTCTTGGTGTTAAACATCTCATTCATTATCAAGCATCTTTTGTTGCTAAACAAGAGGAGTTCATGGGGATTTATGTTGCCTGTATCTGTCTTAAATTGTTCTGGAAAACATACCTAGAAAGCATTAGACTGCTTGCTTGGTTTTGTACTTCTGTGTTGCAGTGTACCTCCTTGCCCCTGAAGTATATGAATCTTTTCTATTATTTGAGATCAACACAGAAGATTTTAATCTTTTGCAAACTGTAAACTACCATTCAAAGAGTCTTGAAAGTTCATTTTATAAAACCAGATCAAATAGTTCTGACATTTGCTAGCTAGACATTTAAAGCCATAGTACAGATGCAAAGCTATTTTTCAGTGAGTGATTTGCTGTAGATAAGGGGCTAACCTGCATCTATCATTATAAGCACAAGGAGTCCAGCATGTGTCAGCAATGTCCTGGAGAGAAACATCATTTAAATGTTAATCCATTCCTTTAACTTTTGTGCCTTCTTATATTTTCATGAAAGTAGGACTTGACCAACCAAATTCCTCAGTTGCTTTTTAAAAAAATTGCCAAAACCTAAAACTGCTTATGTTAATTGGTGAGTTTAGCCTCAGAAGTCCTTATAATAATTGTCAAAGTGCTTACTCAACAAATATACTGAAATCAAATTGACAAATTCAAATCCAGGATTGAATCAAATTAAAAATGAAAGTTTTGTCTACCTTTGCACATAGGCTATTCAAGTGGATATATGTGCTGGTTGGGAAAGATAAAAAGGATACAAGAGTCAAGGCTCATTGACATGGTAGAGGTACATCCACTGCTCATTCCTATTTGATTTCACTGTATTTTATCTGAAAACATTTAATTGATATAACATCTGATAAGTGCAATCCAAAATTTTAAAACTCATTTACTGAATCAATACGTAAATCTGAGTTCTCCTTGAAATACTTGTAACAGGGATATCTCATAGACTTACCACTGGAGAAAATATTTCAGTGATTGTTTTTTCTTGCACACCAACTTGTCAGCAAATTGGACTGTTCCGGCATTTTTCAAAGGATGTGAACTTGGGTGATACTTCTTGGGCTAAAACCAGGCATGCTGTGTAGTCAGGCCTCTAAAATTCTTAAGGCTGTGACTAGCAGGGATACTATTCTGAAAGGGCTATAAAGATTGTGTGACAGTTTTTTATGTATAGAGAATTGGATACTAGTTAATAATTTTTGTGTACCATCAGAAAAGAGAAGTGTAACTGCTGCATGCCTTTACCTGGCTGGGCACCAGAAGGCTGATGGGTGTGTCTGCCAGAGCACTACTGGATGGATTGTTTCAGGGTGCCACAGCTTTGCTGTAACACCTTATTACCTCATGTGCAGTAGAACTGAGTGTTCACATCCAGCTTTTGCTGTCTACTGAGCCTTTGAATCCAGAATTGCTTGATTAGTTAGTATTTTATGGTATTACTTCCTAGGGATCTATGAGCTTAATTATCATGTTATGTCCTGAGAGATAAGGACACATTCATTGCAGTCACACTGCTGGTTGATTTGGTTGTGGCTCACAGTTATCATGTAGTTAAATCAGAATCTTTGGAGCATTCATGATCATGTAGCCTGAATATTTCAGTCCCTCAACTAATCTAGATAAATTGCTCTTTTATATAATAGCCCAAATCTATTTTTTTACATTCTGCTGTGTTGAAAACAGTTTCCAAACTGGTTAATTTCTGCATCACATTCTTAAATGCTGGAGGGAGATAAATATTATTATCCTGGGTTTACTAACAGGAAAAAGAGAAGTGGTGGTATTTTCCTGAAGGCTACGTCAGAAATTTGAGCTGTACTAAAGGGCACGTGTGCTGTTGTGATTGCTGTGTGTTCAGATACCTGTGCTCACTGCAAATGGGACAGCTCAGGCCCCACAGGCTATTGCAATGGGACTGTAAAATCTGCTCCAGCTCCTCTGTGGTTAATGGCATTGCACTGTTCAATAAGTGCTGCTGATTGTTTGTGTACTGTTCTGTCGGAGTGTGCTGCACTGAAAGGGATGAAATGATTATTCTTATTGCTGGGATCAATTAGCTAGTACAGGTGTGGCTGACACAATTATTTCCCCAATAACATGGAATGTTCTGTAAACATTACTTCTATTCTTTTTTTTAATAATTTTTAATTAAAAATATTTTATATATAAATAATATATTAATTTAAAAAATATTTTTTAAAGATAGTTTTATAGTGAGCACTAGTGAACACTAGAAAGAAACACAGCAGTTAAAGGATTACACGAGAAATTAGCTTGTTGTTACACATGCAGCCACAGCCTAAACCAAGTTTTGATAAGATCATGTCCACTAAATGAGGCAATGTTCTTGTGGGAAAAGGGTAAATGTGAGCATGTATTTAAATACATGCAATTTGAAAACTGATACGCGCAAAATGCTTAAATGCACAAAATGATTAAATTGAAACTGTGCTGAAATTAACATTGTTTGCATAAGTCTGTATCTGACTAAGAATTACTATCATACACTTTTCCTTGTAGATAATAGCTGTAATTACATTAATCAATAAACAGATCTCACCACAGTATTTATCTGGTTTGTCCATGGCAACAAAATGAAAAGAGTTCAGAAGAATCTCATATCCTTTCATTTAGTAAATAAAAGCTTGTGTGTACATTGCTCCTTCAGAACAGCCACACAACTCTCTAGCATTGGATTTCCAGGCACATGTGATGCAGCTAATGGACCCTTAGATTTGATGGTATAATGTGCATGAAAATAGCTTTGTGGTTGCAAAAATAACAGGAAACAAGTTAAATAGTATAACAGTTGAGACTTTGAAAGCAAATAGAAATGTATTGACAGGATGGGTTAAGGAATGGAAATTAAGTATGTTGCTTTTCCCTTCAAATTATGACTTGAAACTAATGGAGGTTGGCTGCATTAGTGAAAATCTGGCTGTGCAGAAAATGAGCTTTTTTGCCTGAACTTAAGAATATACTTTCTAATTGTTGATATTGTCAAAGAACTTTGGAAAATTTGAAAATGCCTTCCATTAAAAAATAATTTGAAGACATTGATGATTACCCTGGGATTCTTAGTTTTTTGTGATATTTATAAGAACAAAACCAAAATTTAGAACTGAACAGCATTCTGGTTCAAAATTAATGTGGTAAAGGCTTCATTTAAACACCAGCAAAAACAGCTCTGATATCACCTGAAAAAATAAGAAGAAAATAAACTTAAACAGTTCTGCAAAATGATATTTTTTACATGTTTTGATCTGAGAAGCAATTGCCATTTTTTTCTTTCTGGTCCAGACCTGGCAGACGATGGTGAAGAAGTTACCATCTGTGTGGTCTGAGTGACAAGTAATGTAGTGAAATAAAGGCAGGGGGAGATGTTCAGGCATTGAGGTCTATTGAGCCCCTTGAATTACTAAAGCACCAATATTTGATTTAAGACTCTCAGTGCCAGGCTTTGGGAAACACATATTGATATACCTGGAAAAGTCCAATTGGTACCAGCAGTTTATGTCAAAAGTAGAAAAAGGAAGAAGATACAGAGTGAATTTCTGCCAGTATTTTGGTCTGGCTAGAACAAAGCTCCCAGTTTCCAGACAAGATGGGTTTGCAGGATTACCTGAAGCCCTGAGTGTGTCAGAGGGAGGGAGAGAGTGTGTGCAGTGAGCGGAGCACACCGTGCCATCAGGTGCCCGGGGAAGGAGAGAGCTGCTCAAGTGCTTTTCTGTTCTCCCCCCACTCGGCTTTTATTGGCCGAGATGAATGTTACAAAGAGGAAAGCAGATGTGAGACAGGGATGACTTGAAAGGACAGGTAATTAATATCATCTGTCTTAACTTTCTTATCTTGATGGGCTGATGTTTACGACGCTGACCCCAAGGTGGGGGAAAGCACGACACCCTCAATCTGAAATGAGAACAGTCCAAAGGCTTTCAAGCCTGAGAGAACTCTGCTCCTCCTGTAAAGTGCAAGGAGTTTGATTTTGTGAATGCATGTAAACACTGTCAGGCAACAGTCTATTCTAACAGCAAACTCTTTTAACTTTCTTTCCACTTAGTAAAAGCATTAATGCTATTTTCATGTTGGATGTATCTTTCTCAGTTTTCTTTTGCTTTTAATTTGTTTTGCAATAAATTCATGTTAAGTGACCAAGAATTGGGTGGGGGGGAGACCTGCAGAAACTAGCAGCATTTCCAATAGTTTATATCTCTCAAGAAAAAAATAAACCACCTTTTGCACTTAATTATTTCTGACATTTTGTCCATCATATTGTAATGAGCTTCTTCAGAGGAAATAAAAACAGCTTGTCTCTTTGAAAGCAGAGATGCAACTATTTTTTGTGTGTTTGTTATCAAAACACAAGCTGTTTTTCCTTCCTCAAAGGACACCTCACCGTACAATGGAAGAAACATCAAGAATTAAATTAGACAGCATCAAGTTCACATGAAAGAAAATACATTTCTTTAAAAAGATTTTTTTTATAGAAAAGAAAAGATGTAAGGGTTTAGCAATCTAACTCTTCTCCAGTGTGTGCTACTTTCTTGGCATAGATGTGGTAGCAAGGAACTGAATGGCAGATTTTGTGATAACAGTCTAATTGTGAGCAAGGGGCTTGAATTAACTGAAGTCATTTGGGAGGTCTTTGATAATTCCATATATTAGCAGGACGTGGTACATTTTCTGGTTCCCTGCACATTTTAGAATATGTATCTGACTTTGATCATTTTACTATGTTGAGCATAAATCACAGACTAATTTACTATTTGCTTTGAGTGGCTTTTTATGTCTTTGACAGTTTTTCAGAATCAGAAATAGAGTTTACTTTCTAATCCAATGTATTTGAAAACGATATAATTTCAAGTAGGACTACTAAAAATATGGACTAGAGACCCCTAATTGGTGGGGTATATAGAAGATTTCAGAATATCAACTCATTGGACATGGGCCACAGCTGTATTATCCAGATGCAATGATTGGGAGTATTTTTATAAATAGGCTGTAATAGTAATTTTTGTATTATAAGCCACAAATTTGTTGGTGATCTCCAAAATTTTCTAATCCATAAGTTTCAAAAAACCCACCACTATATTTCTTTATATGGTTTGCTTTCATTGTCTTCTCAGTCTAGATTCTAATGTACTTTGATTTACAAGAATTTTAGTTACAGATTTACATTTTGTTTTAGTTTACAGCTTAAGTGAGTCTATTACATAGATGTGGTAAAACATCTATGAGGGTGAAATGATGTAAAACAAATTTGTGTAGTGAACTTCTGATACCACATCAGAACTGGAGCCCTGCATTGTTTTAATGCAGTGAGCCATTTCACATCCTCTCAGGTACGTTTCCATTTAGATTGCCTTCACTCTGAACCATTAGTTACTTATGGTTATTTTCATTAAAAGATGAATGAATTGTTCAAAGTAAGAATAATTTAAAAAAAAATAAATCTCAACAAAAAACCCCATACTGCTTTCTTCACCAGTGCATTAGCAAAAGGACACAGTTATTGTATAAAGCATTTGTTTACCAAGAAAAGCTTTGTATTTCAAGCTTGTTTGCCTTACTTACTATTGTCTTGATCCTTTTTATTGATTTTCTTGTTTTTGCAGTTGGTAGATTGGCAGTACTTGCCTTTAAGATTTCAGCAAAAGGATGATATGATGATTGAATGTGTCCTAGTTAGTGTGACAGTCTATTGGAGTTGGTATGAAACAACAAGCAGACACAGAAGGATACAAAGACGGGTTCCTAGTGGAGGTGATCATGTTCTCTTATTCTATCAGAATGCAGTTTCCTTCACTTGGGCCACCAGTGAACAGATATTTAAAGAAATCTAGAGGACTTAAGTGCTTAAATCCCAATCAAATTTAGAACTGCCTCAGATAATCTTCAAGTCCTTCAGATTTTGAACAGCCCAGCCATTTTTTCAGCTCTGCGAGTGAATCCTCATAGGCAGCACATTCCTGCACCTTCTGGCATGGAGCAGATTGAGAGTATAAAGATGAAGAGATGGTAAAGCCAGCTTTTGCTATGGAGAAAATGGGTTTTATTTCTGAAAGTTTCTGAAAGTCAGTGGTGGTAATATGTTAGGTTTGAGCTTAATGCTGTATGAAATCATATTGATTTGATTTGTTACCTGAGCTTTGGATCACTTATTTCAGTCTCATGGAAGGCATGGAAGAAGGCAATGAGTGGGCAAGACTTCTATTTCTAAAGGCAATAAGGACCCTGTTTTCAAATGTGTTGAGGAATTTAAGGTTGTGAATGGAACTGCAATGAGCAGACCATATTCAAGATGGTTAGGTTAGCTTAGTTAGTTAGTTAGAATTCATGTGGAATTCTTTGGGAATTAATGTAAATGGGAAAGAGTTTGATGGGATACTTAACATTTGATGGAAATCTACTTGTTATTTTAGTGTAGACCAAGTTTAGCAGTGAGGATAGTTTGGAGACCTGTTGTCCAGAAGTAAGACTTAAACCAGTACAGAATATTCCAAAATTAAACTTTATTTTGCTGTAAGGCTCTTTTCCCTTCATTTGTCAGCATTGCAGTCTGTCTCCTGAACACATACACAGGGAAAATGTCTACTGGAATCTTGACTGAACATTACATTTTTTAACATAGATTGTCTCTGGAGCCCCAGAATTGCCAGGGAAAAGCATCTTTCATAGCCAAGTGTTAAGCAAAAGAATCTTTGTTTTCTGTAAAAGCACCCCTGAGATCTGTAATATGTTAACAGGAATGGAAAAGCTTTCTTTTTGCTTGTAATAATTGTACCAGCATCTTAATTGCATGAATGAGGTTTCAAAAAATGTAAATAAATAACACAAGTAATGAATATTATGAGACTGCTAACCTAGATCTACAAGTGAACTTCAGAAGCAGAGAAAAATCCAGCAAATGGCAGCAGTTAGATGCTTTCCTAATTGGTCATTTTAAAATACACATGCTATCTGAAGTGAATGCTTAGTAGGTGATATGTTCTCACTGGGACTCCCAGGTACATAGTTATGGCAGAGACATTCAGTCAGACAGGCAGTCTGATGCTCAATAAACAAATTTAGCTGTGTATCAGCGCTGAATACTGGTATAAATTTTTTCTGACTCAGTTAGGAACCTATAATATTTCTTGAAGCAAAGAATTACTCTTCTGTTGCTCTTGCCTCCATACGACTCCTCATGTCTGTGAAGAAATTTGCCTCAAGTCCTAAAAACCTGGTTTCAGGGTGCCCTTCAGTTCAGGAATTTATTCATTGTATTAATGTTTTTCCTTCATATTTGTTTGCATCTTCACTTTAGTAGGTAGCAGATGGTAAAGCTGGCCTAAAAACAAAGAACTGTCGCTTCTCAGTTGTGAGCGTTCTAGAGTGTTCTTCAATTTATTTCACTGCTTCAGACAAGAGTGACTTGAGCTGATTATCTGTAGGTTTTATCATATTTACTGCTAATCTGGTTAAGAGATGAGCTGCTGCTTGGGGTGTGTGTATGTGTTCTCTCCTGTGTTTCCTTACAGCTAAATTTTATCTAGTAGTTGCCCTCCTTATGTATGTTGATGTCACCTCTGTTGGACTTCAGGTTGTTGATATTAGACTTTCACTTCATCAATTTAAATTCTAACTCTTTCCAAACTTAAACTGACCTGGCACTTTCTGTAATTTTCTTTTGTGTGTCTTTTTATTTTTCTGTCTTGCAGGTAAATTGAAAACATTCAGTAGTACAAAGTAGAAAGGAGCTAGACTTTATGGTAACCTTTAGATTCATAAGATATTGATGATAATTAGCTTTTGGTTGTGGTGTTCCTAGAGCACCATGGGTCTGCAGCTCCTTCTTTTCTTTTAATGTTTCTTGGTTCAGCAGTGATTCTGTAGCCCTCAAGGAGTTTAGTCCTTGCTGTAACAGAACAATGCAGACACAGTAGGTGGAATCTGGATCTGGTCATGGGCAGAGCTATTACAGTTAAATTAGGAATCAGCAGTACAATCCTACACTTGAATCACTGTCCCTGAATCCTTTGTTTGTCTGACATTTTTTCTTTGAATGTTGCTGCTCTAAGAGATTTTTCTGGCAAGATTGCTGCCAACATCTGAGTCCCAGAAGGAACCCCTGTTTTAGTGCCAGCATCTTCTGTAACCCCACTCGTACGCTCCTAATAACTTTTTTCTTATCTCTAACAAGAAATAACAATTGCAGTATTAGGATGTCCTTGTGCCTGTACTACTTATTACCTTGATACTGTTCTTCTGAGGGTAGAAAGCAGATAATGACTCCTTTGTCAATGGGTAGTTCAGGTGAATAATTAATTCAGAAAGTAGTGCACTTTGAAAGGAAAGGTCTCCTTATGTCCAAAGAGGGGGAGAACCCAAACTGCTGTACTGCTGAGGCAGAGAATTTCTGCTGTTGGTAGTGAGGGAGCTGAATACACTAAGAGAAAGTAGATTAAATCAGTGAGAGAAGATCTGGAGTGGACCTGGCAAAGACTGAGTTCCACAGGGGAAGGGAGCAAACTCCACCTGCACAAGTGTCCTTTTTGCTGTGGAATTTTATGGGAACTCATTCAAATAACTCAAGTCTCAAGATCCCCTTAGTCTTGCAATCCTTTTATGCTACATTCTAGTAACGAGCAATAAAGTGGTCTTGCTCAATTTTCCTTCCTCCTTGTTATTGTTTCCTGTCTTACTTTGTGTGTGAGTGAAACTATTCACTAGGGAATGATATACACAACCTTTCCTGAAGGAGTTCACAGAGGGAGTGTTTATAAGAATCTTTAGTCTAGTAACATTTTTTTCATAATTAAGCTAGATTTTTTCAGATTGAAATTCTTGAACTTGAAGATTTTTCTGCACATGAAAAATTTAAAAATACAACCAGACTTGCTTTTAGTTACTCTCATATGTGCAGACTCTCCTGAACTTTCTCTGGTGACTTTTAGCTGTAGTATTTATTACTGATATAGTGGAGTTCTATAGCATATTTTGAGTACAAAATTCTGTGTTCAGCAAATTGCTTCAGCTAATACCATATCCAGTTACCTGAACGTTGGAGGTATATTTTGTTGCATTGCCAAAGAAAGCAACTAATAATACTTCTAAGAACTTTAACTGTAGGATATAAAATGTGCAGTGTGTGTCTGTTCTTGGCAATAACTTTAGAGGGGAAACCAGATATTAAGAAACTGGATATAATTTATTCTGTATATTTGCCTGCTGGTTTTTTTCAGCACAGGTTTGCAGTTCTTTCATTACAGTAAAATTCTGTAATGGTCATTATGAAGCATTAGTTGTTGCATAATCATTCAAAGAGTACCAAGGTATACTTGAAAGTTCTTGTGGTATTTTATATTGTTGCGTATTGATACTGCATGTTTCCATGTACAGAGATGTTATGTTTGGTTTGACAATCAAATAAATTAGAGGTACTGCACAAAAAAAAAGTATTAAAACTGCATAAGATTCTGTGTATTGGAGGAACTTTATATATAGCGCAATATGATTTAATCTAATATTTATAATTAGTGTTTGCACAGGATCAACAGAGCCCCTTTAAGAATTTAGGGACTTATTTTCTAAGCATAGAGGAATATATCTATTTTATTCCTCTAAAGGTATTAAATACCTTTATTTAATAGGTATTTCCACTCTATTTGGCTGTATTTTCAGTCACAACTTTTGCTTGCCCATTGATTCCTCATGTAACTCCTTTGAATCAGCTTACTGGTCTGCAAAATGGCAATGGTAGTACCTACAATGTGGGAATGCATCCATCCCATGGTTGAGGTCTCACATTGAGATTGACATGAAAAACATATTTAGAAAGAGCCCAACTCAATATAAACTGGAGTCCATCAGCAGAGAGAGGGAAATAGAGATCACTTTGCAGAAACCATAACTTGACCTTTTGGATTCTAAAGAAAACTTAATGCCGCAGTTTTTGATCTGTATCTACAGAATTACACTGTAATTATAAACCAGCAAAACGTGCCACTTTCTAAGTGGCACATATATTTTCAATTTAAGACTCTACACCACAAGTAGTAACAACTTTATAACACACGTATAACACTGGGGGACCCCAGTGTTTAGTTATAATAATAAAACCTTCAAAAGGTTTCAGCCTGAGACTTGTAGGTAACTGATGGTCTTACACAGTATTTAAAGGCAAGGTGAAGCAGCAGGAACTGTGATGGAGACAGATGCTCCCTAAATCACTTCAGCACCATAAATTGCTTCTCAGTAACTTTTCCTCACTAGTAACTTTGAATAGCAAAGCTTCAGCAATGTTGCAACTACAGCATGGAAGGATAAGGCAGATAAGGAGTAGGACATCCATAGATCTACATTTCAACTTCTTTAGCCTTTGTTTCTTGTAGAGCACTTAACATGAACAATTTTTAACACATTGATTTAATATATATTGAATTAAAGAACTTTTAAAAGTTTCTGTGCTGGTAAGTAAAAACTTTTGAATTTGAAGTGCTACAGAAACTAACTGTACCTTTACCCACTGCATTTCTTTTAAATATTAAGAAAGGGAAATGTAGTCTTCTATTGTCCTTTGATTTGTTAAGGTGTTATCAAATAGTATTGCTAAAATGAAACAATTTCTATTTCTTGTCTTAGATTGCAAATACCAAGGTTTTATAAAGTAATTTTTGAGACCAGTTATCCTTAAGATATTTTTGCAATACATTTGGTATGTCTGAGCCAAACAAGTTTGGAAGTGTTAACATTTATCTTTGTAATACAATACACTAACATAGTGTTTTATCCCCCCAGTGTCTATTTAATTTATTTTAGTGAAATTGTACATAGATCTATGCCGTAGCCAAAGAATATTGTATTGCTTGGCTGTCGTTTGTTATATTTCCAACAAAAACAAATTATATTCTGTCATTTGAATGAAATGACAAAATCTGTAGCCAACTTGTATTGTTTATTTGTTCTTTGTAATATTAGCCCTAAATGGATAAAGAATATACAGTTTCTAAAAAATTGTATGGTTTAGGAGGTAACCTTTTATCCTCTTATTTGAGTTACTTCTGTAGCTAGGAAAAACATTCTTGGCTTTTTGGTACTCAGACTTACATGGTAGGTCTTGCCTTCCTGTATCCATTGCTAAGCTTTCTCCTTTTCCTTTTCCCCTATTTTTCTCCTTTTCTTTTCCTTATATTTTTTCATTTCCTTATATTTTTTTCTTGTTCCCCTCTTGTTCTTCTGAGATCCTGAGTAAATAGTGCCAGCAAATATGCAGTGCAAAATTATATTGTATAAAGTCTGGTCAAGTCTAATATGTGCCAATCAAAATCCACCGCAGGAAAAGTAGATCTGATATAGTTGTCTTCAGATCCACAAATTTTGGATCTGCTGGGTCTGGCAGATTTGTTTTGGAGAAGTTTACCATTTTGCAACTGTTAAACTAAGCTGCAAAAAAAAAAGGAGGGATGTCTACTTTGCATATATACAAAATAAACCTAGCAAGGTTTATTCAAGCCTCAGTGTCTGAAATTGTACCGTTGCACCTTTCAATTCAGTAACGTTGCACCATTCTGATTTCACTTGTCCAGTTAGAACATGGTAGCCATCCTCTGCTTAGTGAATGATTTAAACCTTATCTGGGATAAACCTCAATCTAAGTCAGCCACTAACTCAGCAGTGGTGAGAGCCTCTCCCTTAGCTATGAAGATCCATCCAAAGAAGGCTCACTCACAGAATTCTGTCTTTATCTGTTTGTTGCACTTAACATTTCCTCACATGAAAAGGCTTTCATTTTTCTCTTTCCCCTGATGTTTTTTTAAATTACTTTGGTGAATCTCTCCTTAAATTTCTTCTGGCATGAAGTTTGTTAAGCTTGTAAAAACTCTTAGAAGTTCTTACTGTGCTAGCTTTAAAATGGTTTTGTCTTGGTTGCAAAAGTATTATATGATATACTGAACAAAAGTATTTTATAATAGAAATACTCCAAAATGACAAATGATGCTGAAGTATTGAGGGATAAATAAGACATTGGCATTCTTCTTTAGCCATTTTAATATTATGAACAATCCTTAATTTGCAACTGGAAAATCCCACAAGCTATTCTTTTAACCAAACACATGGGAGGACAGTTTGTGCAATTCCCATTCAGTTATTCTATAAGTAACCATTTGTAGTAACAGAGCTACAACATTGTGGTAAAGTTGCAGTCAAAACATGCATTTCCAATGTAATAAGTACAGAAAAATTAGTAAGGCAAGCTACTTAATTCCTTTTTTAAAGTGGTACTTTGTAGCTGGCCTAATTGACATGGAAAAACAGTTTTACATGCGGAGGATATTTTTTTAATTAAATGATATTTTTTTAATTAAATGATACATAACTTCTAGTAATTCATAGCTAAATGGGTTCACCTTGGCCTTCAAAAGCATGTGTAATTTAATTTTGATTCATAATGAATATGTATAGTCCTTTAAAAGTTGAAACTGTTTCTAAGTCATCCAGCAATACACCCATCTCCAGCCCAGCGCCAAATAACTGAGTTGGTGAATGAATAAAAAGCAGCACCATCTTTGCTATCATAAGGTCACTTTCTGGTGTATTGCAGTTTGAAATGTTGGGAAGAGGCAGCATCCTGCCTTGTCATGCCTAGTGCCTGATTCTTATGTCAGTGTGGAGCAAAGTGTGCCTGAACCGCTGGCCAGGTGTTCCCATCTCCACATCCCAGCATGGTGCAGCGCCCCAGGTGGAGATCAGATGTGGGATAATTTTCAGACCAATGGCAAGATGAGGGAATGAAGCATTAGAAACTCTTTATACATGTAGTAAATGGGCTGCCCTGCCTACCTCATAAAATCATGAGGAAAATTAAAACGTATCAGTACAGCACCTTGTGTTTGCACTTTGGGTTCCACTAGCAGGGCATAAGCAGAATAAAAAAAAGTGCAATGTTTAATATTCTTTCACTTGTTACTTAATTTTGCATGCAAATGTACAATGCAATACAGCAAATATTAAATATATATACTAAACCACATGAATTCAAACCCCCATTTATTTTATCAATTGCTTAAGCTCATTTGATCATAAGGGACAGGGAGACCAAACAGCTATAAAAGAGCTCCATTTTCTATCAACTGAACCAAATCCTCCTTTGATCTGTTAATCCCAAGTTTATAAGGTTAGGAGATAAGCAAGCGTAACTAAATTCCTTTTTCTTTTTGTCCACCTAATAGTCTATGAAGCAAAGCAAACATAATAAGCTTCTTTACTGCTTTTCAGCCTCTTCTTGCTGAATAATTCAAAAAGTGCATTACAGGTTTTATGAGTACAACTGTACACACAAGCAATGTTCCATGATTTTTTTGCATGCCTCAAATTTGCATAGATTATATTTTTATTTTGCATTTCTGACACAGAAGCTGACTGCCTACTCGTTCTTGGCTTTTTATTAGGTCTTTGATGCTTGCTGGAGGAGAAGGCCTCTTTTGTCTCTGATAGCCTTAAGGCAGATCTAGGTTAGCAAGAAAGCCAGAGGTTTCAGGCTTGTTAAATGTCACAGTAATGGCTGTCTTTACGCATTGAAATACCAGCCTTCTTCTTTATAGGAAAATGAATCACATTACCACCAAGGGAAGGAAAGCCTTTGTTGGAGGAGACTGCTAGTCTGCTGCTTAAGAAGGGGATTTAATTTTCCCCTCCAGGCTTTTTGGCCAGCCCACTACAGTTGCCCTTGTGGAACTCTGATATCATAGCATGTGAAGGATAGCAAACAAGAAAGAGCAATTAGCCATTAATCATACTCATTTTGCATTGGTTGGGCAGACTATTTAAAATACTGTGTGTATTCAGCACATGAGCAAGAATAGCCTGTGTGGACAAAGCATGAATGCATAGGGTTTTATTACTGCATTTTGGCAAAGCATTTCTTGTTTAACTCTTATTTAGGGTCACATAGATGGTGTTATGCATAGTAGTTTTTATTAAACTCTTCCCATAAGTTTTAGTGCACAGAAAACTCAATTTAGGATTTCCATTACCTAAAAAGTGCTTGGTTTTAATTTTTCATAAATTGTATGGATTACTTCAAATAAAAATGTAAGAAATGCATACTAATACTGCAAACAGAAAAAAAATTAGTTAATTGTTGATAATGTTTTATATTTATGAGGTTTATGTGTTTCATTAAATAAAGAATAATTGATAAAATTACTATGTTTTTGCACATATAATTATATGTTTTTCTAGATAAACTGTATGTAATTAAATTAGAATGTAGGGAATGGGACTTTATTGAACTAAATGAAAGTGTATATATATTATTATAAATAAAATTTTGAATTGAAGGAGGGTTTTATTCATTAAATAACAGCATTGGCATATGGGCTGGGTATGTGTTAGAAAATGTAATTTTGTCAAGATCTTTTGCATTCAAGACGAGTTTGCTAAAAAAGGAAGATACTATTGGTAGGCTGTGAATTGACTTGATTGCTTCTAGTTCCCAGGGCCTTTAAGTTCCGTGGACCAGTAGGTCTTGTGCTTCTATTCAAAACTGTTATTCTTATTAGGAATAAGCAAAGTAAGTTAGTTATTTGGCTTTTCCAGGCATATACCTTTGGATGAATTTGTCTTTGAAGTGAAATAATTACTTTATCTGAAAATAAAAAAAAAGTAAAACATCTGTTGTTTATCTAGCAAAACAGCTTCACTGGAATACTGACCAGTGGTACTTTGATCCAAACATTATCCTTTGGATACATTATACTTTGGATACTTTGAGCTACTGCAGTGGTGTTTGGCTTTTTGGATTTGATTTATGAACTTTCCTGAGATTCACCCTGTAGAGCTGTAAAGAATTCTTATAAGAGACAGAAAGTGTTAGTCCCTATATGTCCTACATCCTTAGGATGCATGCTGCTGCTTTCCAAAAACTGTGCAGAGCCTCTCTGCTACTTGGTCACTGAGAAGAAAATGGTCTTCTCGTCTTTGCACCTGTGTCCAGAAAGACACCTCTGCATGACTTTTGTGTAGGTGTTTTCTTGGTGAGGAAAGCAGGAGATTGCAAAAGTATTTTCAATTATAAACAGCGCTATTTCATGACCTTCTCACACAGAGGCATGCAATATATGTCTTAATTGTTATAGATTTGACGGTCACGTGGTTAAGATTTTTGAGATTCAGAGAATTAGTTCCTAGCTGTCCTGCTGTGCTCCTGGGTGATCTTTGGCAAGTCAATATATTGGTTCCCTAATTTTAACAGAAAGGTTAATGACTTAATCTCCATGCCATCAAATTTTCTAGATACATTATAAAAGAAGTAGATTTAAGAAGAAATTTAAGTGAATTTAAGCTACAACATTGTTTTTCACCTAAAAACTTTCATACTTTTAAACCACACTCTCCAAGCACAATGGATAGAGATTTGGTAGAAAAGAAAGCAGAAGTTTGGTCTATCTTAAGATGATTCCAAAAACTTAGATTTTGAGGAAAATATCTACAGTCACAAAACTCTCAGAGACACATTTGGCATTACTTTTATTATTTGTGTTCAGATTCCTTGTCCAAGAAAGCCAAAAAAGAGATGAGTCATCTCCTTTTAATGCCTTTGTCCTGTGAGCCATTTCAAAGAGAATGCCAGTTCATTTTTATGTGGTGTGCTAATTCCATATTGTCTTGGCTGTCCTGAATGAACAGAATTGAGTTGTGTGTCTGCTGAGATTTGGCACAATATTGCTTGGTTTTCATTCATGTGTATGGCAGTACTTCCTGTGGCAGTGCAGACTGTCAAACCAGACCTGAACTGGAGCAGGCTGGAGCATGTCCTTGACACAGGGCGAGGTCATGGCAAGTGTCTTCCTTCTCCGCTGTTATGCACTTGTGGTTTTTAAGTACTCACATCTTTTTATAATAAGAAGGACCTGCACTTGGATGATCCTGCTGGTTTAGACATTGCTCGTGGCAATCCTACTGCTAGAAATGGCAAACCAACAGATTGCACACAGTGTTGGGAAATGGGGAAATGCCACGTTGGCAGAATTGCCATTCCATTAAATCATGGTACTGCCATTTATCATACGTGTAACCCTTCTGTATGGCTAACACAAATTGATATTCTTTTCTTTCTTGTTAAAGGTTAAAATAGAACTCAGATCTTAAAATAAGTCTGTAGATCATCTGTATGCAGGTTTCCTGACCTTTGACAGTTACAGAATGTAGAGCTGAGAAATGTTTCTGCTGCAGTAGCTCAGGATTTTGGTTAATTGATGTGAGTTTAAATGCCTAATAGATTATAATACAACTATCTAAGGTTTTATTAGGGATGTTGGGCCTGTATTACTGACTGGTTTAGGTTTTTTTTTTAAAGTGCAGCACTGTGTGTAGTTTTGAATGCTTCATGGCACAGAAACATCGGGCGGCCAGTTCTTTTGTGGTGCAATGCTCCATTCTGTGGATGTGTGGATATTTTCTATTTTTGATGCCTTATTTCTAGTGTGTTAGGGAGAGAGGAAATTCTTAAAATGTCCATTTAATCAGGAGATGTGCCTGCTAAAGTCCTGATAGTGTAGGAAATTTTACATGCCGTACTGTAAGACACTAATGCTACTTTAAATATTGCATGCTATTTATTTTCTTTTTCTTTCATTTCAGTTAGAAAGCATTATTTATTTTTCTCAAATTTCTTTTACCTAGTCTTATTCACCACATAGTTACATTTTCTACCTGTGTGTAACATTATTCAAAATTAAAAAAATTAACAAGTATACTTGTTACCTTTGCCTGGTTATTTTTAAAAATTGTTTTGTTTTCAGTTCTATATGTGGACAGATTACTGGCATTTTGTCAATATACTACTGGTGCATGTTGTAAATAAAGTCAGTAAAAGCTTTAATTATTAGATTCTGAAGAATTTATTTGTGTTATTTTGATTTGGCCTTAAGAGAATGGTATAAGCGCTGGTGCAGGTCATGTTAGAAAACATAAATAGTTTTCCAAGAAAGGTGTGTAAGACAAATATCTGTCGCTTTTTCAGTTCATGACTTTTAGTTCTGTGTAAACCTGGCCAAGGTGTGCAAGTTATCTCTAGCAAGTTACAGCCGTTTTTCAAAAAAGTCATTCCTCTAAAGATAGAATCTAGGAAATGGAATAGTGGGAAAAGTCAGGGTGGAAAGTTTGTTTAAAAACAGTGAGGGAAAATACATGAGAAGATTGTTCCTGTCATCTGGGCACAGTTACTATCCCAGTGCTAGAAACTACACAGGTAAAGTATTGCAAAAGTACAGCTGGAACAAAAAACCTCCAAATGAAGACTTTTTTCCCCAAAGAAATAATGTTGTGTTCTCAGCAAACAGATGATTTCAAACAGATAAGCTTGCAGGGTTGCCCCTATGGGAAGGAAGTTTCTTGAAATCACATGTTGGTTTTGTTTCAGGGACTAATTTCTTTCTCCACCCTATGTTTTAAAATGAGATAAAGACTCATTACTCATTTTGAAATATAGAATGCACTGAAAATGGCTTTATAAGATGGTGCTGACTATTTTTTAGCTTTATGTTAGCTTTCTGTTAATTTTTTTTTTTTAATATTGAAGGTGAAGGGAAGGTACTGACCCAGATATATAAATAATTTTGAAGAACACTCCAGCCTACCAAAAACAAATGCATGAAGCCTGTTCATGATTTCCACTTCATAGTTCCAGATCTGTTACAAAACACTATTTTTGTATGAGGTTTGGAGTGTGATATGGGAGGTGGATTATTTGAGGAAATGTTTTCCTATGACTAAAAAGCACAGTACTGATTGCACACATAGGAAAAATACTATTAGGTAATTAGGAGTTAGTAGCTGTATCAGCCTCTAATTATGCAGCTACAAAAGGTGTAATATCAACTCCCAAATATTCACATGAGGCAGTTCTTCTTAGAACACTGAGCTTGTTAAGTAAACCTTTCTTTCTTATAATAGTGGCCCTGAGATAATGATGGTATTAAGGTGATCCAAAATCTATTTAAGACAACAAAGAAATTTCTAGAGGTTTCAGAGCCTCCTGGATCAGGATCACCAATCATAAAGTACAAGTGAAACAGTGAAATACTCTGTCCTTGCATAGAATTTATTGAATTAAAAAAAAAACCAAACAAACAAACAAAGGGAAACCAGCTGTCATACTTGTTCATTTTGAATATGGTGGAAAACTAATGTTAAAAAGAGCCACAATTAAAAATAAGTAGTGTTTATCTTATTTGCTTTCAATTCAAATTTAGGCAAAAGCTATCAGGGACAGACAGGGAACTGAAATAATAAAAAATAATAATGCAAAAGGATACTGTGAATTATTTTTCTGTAAGAGTTTTTGCTGGATATTAGTTGTTTGCATGACAGTGTACAAGCCTTCACCTACTCTGAAAAATTGCTCAACTATAACAATTTCATGTGGTTGAAGAATATGGGTGCTGAATAGCTGTCACAGTATTTATTTTGGACAATGAAAAAGATCCACATACTTAGCTTTTAGAGTAGAGAATAAAATATGCATAGCTGCTGTGAAATGCTGTAGAGTGCATCATGTTTGGGGCTTGCTGGTTTTGACCATATATTTTTTAATAATGTATTCCCCACATTCTCATATTAAAGTACAAGGAGTGATATTTACACCAGCATTCAAATGGTTGATACTTGTAATATAGTAGAAAATATCTGGCTAAATGAGTTTCAAATCTTGTATGGATCAAAAAAGCAGAAAATCTGATATCTGCAATATGTTCCACATACAGAGAGACATACATGTCTCTCTAAATATCAGATGACCTATTTTAGGCATGCTTTAATTCCATAGTTTATATAACAGTCTTGGGATACTCTTATGTAGTTAGATTGCTGTGCTTAACCTAAGAATGCCAACAAAGCTCTGTAAAAATGAAAAGATTTTGCAAATGCTGTGCATGGTATATGTAGTATTTTCATATTGCTTATTTATAATGATTTCAATTTTAATGGTAAAATTCATATTCATGCCTAGAAAAACTGAATTTGGAGCCTTCAAAGCAATGAGTTTTGCTTGGTTTTTTTTAATGGGCAACACCCTCCCACTTTCTGTGATTTGACTGATAAATGTACACCGACTTTGGCTCTAGTGAATCTAATGTCTACTTCCCAGAGTGCTCCCAGTCTCTTGCTTTTATCATCTTTACATCTGTATGAGGTGTGGTGAGTTGTATGTCTTGGAGGGAGTGAAGAAACAGTGAGACCTCAGGGCCAAAGACAGGACATCTGGGGCAGAATGGTGAAAGCTCTTCCAAAACACCATGCCTTGCCTATGAAAATGTCTTTCTCACCCTTTGTAAGAGGATTTTCTCTCTTTCTAAATCAAGTGGTAAGGACCAAGCAGATATTATTCACCTATAGAGTTAAGTTCAAGCTCAGCCTTGCCTTGTTCAGAAACTAGAACAGATCCATCTTTGTCTCACAGGAGTTCCCTGCAGTGGAGGAACCCCTGGGAATGTACTGGGGCCATGTGGCTACCAGAACTGAGGTGAAGGGGGAGGCAGGGCTGGGTATTTTTACTCCTCTTCCTGCTAAAATGCTACAGGTAAAAGTAAGGTAGGAAATTCTCTGTGTCAAAAAAGGGAACCCCAGGAAATTCTTTGATGAAACGAGTCAGGACTGTGAAGTATAAATACTCAGCCAAGCCCTTCCAGTGTACTTCCCACTGAATACAATCTTCAGATATGAGAGAGGCATCCTGGAAAGAGTTGTCCTTCAGCAGAACTGAAAGATGTGTTCCAATAGGAACATAACCCCTTTGTGTACCTCTCTGCCCTTCTGTCTTCTCCTGCAGTATGCAAATCTCTTTTTTCTCCTCTTTTCTTGCACAGCTTGATATGTGATTGGTTCTTTCTTTCAACGCAAATGAGTGTAGATAGATTTTTCTATTTATATTCGATATCTATGCCTTGGTTCTCAAACACAGAGGGAAAACAATATAGTTCTGCCTGTAGGAGGTTGAATTTGTAAATATATATTACTTTGGAAATACAATGAGAGATAATAAAATATTCAAAAAGCAGCCTGCTCTTGTGGGATATTATTCTGCACAGCCAGGGAGCAGATTAATGACACTACACAGGAAAAAAAATAAGATATGCACAATAAAATATGGATTGGAGTAGCAATGTGGAAACTAAAATTCCAGTCCTGGCAGTCTGTTAAACATATGTGTTTTTACAAAGTTTATCAGCTTTAAATAGCAACACTTAAAAGCAGTCATTATTTAATTGGCAGATGTGGAATTTTCTACCCCAGGCAGCTAACCACAAATAAAAAGAATTGAAAAGGTGTGAACAGGATCGTCCTCCTGAATAAGAATTAGGCTTGGTAAGTCATCTTGGGGAAATTTTGAAGGTGTCTTTTAATTATTTTCATAAGTGTTCTGCTAAGCATGCTTTCAAGAGGCTATGCAGGTAGCAAAAATATTGTTATATTTGTATTAATTTCTGTTTCATTTTATAATACAGAGCCTAAGCTGCAATCTTTAAGTACCTTCAGGTAGAAGGAGGTAGGGGAAAATTGTCAGAAGTGCTGTAATTTTGCTGGTCCCCAGCCAGATATCTTGGACATGGCACTGCTCTGTGGTGAACCTGTGGGTGCTGTTTGCAGCTGACTTCTGACCCCTCAAGCCGGGGCCAGCTGACCTAGGATTCATAGAGGACAACTTCCAATGTATTTTAAAGATGGGAGTGTCTTTTGTGTACCTTACATACTTGTGCAGTTTGGATGAAATTAGTTGTAGAACTCCCTCTCCAGAGTCTTCAGCCCAATTTGCACTTTAGCACCATGGGTGACAAGAGGTAACATTTGCATTAGTCTTTTGCAAATGGATGGGTTCTTTAGACAGTTCTGCTGGCACTACTTCTTGCTGACATCTTGCCCAAAATTCAGTGGCTTGGTTTGAAAACTCTCTTTCAAGACACTTTATTTTAGCTGAATTTTCCCACCTTAAATTTCAGTGAAAGTGGATGTGCTTTTCTAGGAATAAGAGTAGAGAGATATATATGTGTGTGTGATGAAAAGATCACGATCTGGACATTGAAAAATGGATGCAAATTCAGTGGGGAGGGTAATGTTGGTGTTCTGTGTCAGTGGCATGCTGTTTTATTCTGGCTCTGGACAGGCACTGAGCTCTGTGGCAAGTGCAGCTGCCCTTGGTGGAACTCGCTCGTTTTGCAAAGCCAGGCAGAGGCTCCCATTTCCTATTGCACTTCCTTGGCAATTGCAGCTCCGGCTGCCGGGGCTGGGCTGTGGCTGAGCATCTCCCAGGGAGGGAGCCTGTTTTCCTCCTGCTGTAAATGACACATCTGCTCGGCCCAGGGGGAGGAGGCAGCCCTGTGCAAGGGCGATAGACTGGGACACAGATTGGAGAGGTACAAAAGGACAGAAAAATGATGAATGTGTTCCAAAGCTGTTTGAATTATGGTTGTACACACAAGCCTGTGTTTGATTGTTCCCCCTCTGAGAATGGCAGACCTTTCAGCTTTTTAATGTCAGACTTCTTAATGCTCACTCTTTATATATGTGTATATATATATGTGTGTGTATATATATATACACTATATATATGTGTATATATATACATAGATACACACAGAAATATGCATAAGTGCACAAACATAATTAATTTGATTTAATAAGAGGGAGTGTTTTATACAGCATTAGGACTAGGTAGTAAGTTTTAATAAACTTCTTTCTTTTTCTCATAAATTTTGGTGAGCAGCTGTCTTTAATCATGAAGCATTTCAGTTTAGTTCACATTTTTCAAGGCATATGTGGATTTTGAAACCATGTATTGTTACTTTTTAACAGTTTTAAAAATGTTTTATTTGGGGAAAACTTTTTAATTATGAATAATTTTAGTCTCATGTTATCATAGTCTTCTGAGTCTCACAAAATTGTAACATGTTTCAAAGCATAAACCCGAGGATTTCTTTTTTATAATCCTTTTGAAATAGTTTCTTCTGTTCTCATAGTGACTTGCCTTCCTTCTTCTGAATATATTTCCTCTGTGCTGCTGTATCAAAGAATTCTTTTTCTTTTTGCTGATTGTTTATATATTTGAAGATAGTGAAAGAGGAAGTAAGAACACTGTACGTATAATTAAAGGCCTTTCCATGGGCTTCTGGTTTTGAACTTCAGTTCTACTTTTGAGTAGCTGTAAGCTGTTTCTCCTGCCAAGTAACAACCATAGATCAAAATGAGATTGGCTTGATTGCTAATAAGTATGCATGGGTTTAAAGTTTGAATTGTCTTGTGCATGGTTTCTGGGTAATCTCTGGGAGTTTAGAATATACAATTCCTTTAAACTGTGGTAGAAGTATAATCCTTTATTGAAGATATTACTGCAAATACCAATTTAGTCAGACAGTGCTACATATTCTAGAGCTGCTCAAAAATGCTCTGTAGCATCAGGATGGGATTCTTATAAATGTCAATAGTCATTACATATCTATCTCCCACTGAGTAAGTGTTTCTAAAGGTGTCTGGTGGTGGAATGACCCAAATAATTTGTGACTTTTGCATATCATGAGTGGAGAATGAATTCATGAGTGAAGAACAATTTACTAAAGGGAGTTGAAATGAAAACTAAACAGATGTTGGCAGAGCAATAAAAACATTCCATAAGCTATATAACTCTATACAGAGCTACACAGATCTATAGCTGATATGAATTATTTTATCTTTATGGTAGTCTGTTTTAAATGAATGGAGCTGTCTGGTATTAGCTGAGGATCTGAACCAATTGTGATATTTTCAGTTTATTTTTTGTCAGTGTCATGCTTGTGGTTATCTCTGTGGATTTGGAAAAGGCAAAGTGTGAAAATCAATACAGGATGTTATAATAACTAAACTAATAATCTTTAGCATTTATTATACTTCTACAACATAATAAAAAAGAAGTGCTGGTGTAATGCAATGGTAAGTTCTGATAAGTGTCTTTATAAAATACTGGCAATTGCTCATATCTGTAACTGCTAGAAGTATCTAGAAACTTCTGTATGAAAAGATTTTTCATGCTTGTAAACTAAATATCCATGTCCTTCTATGGACAAAACCTTCCACTAGTAGAAGCTGATGTATCCCATTTTACTTCATCTGAGGGTATGAAGAAAAGTGTTAGAAAATGCCTTTCTGTTGGTATTGGAGATTTTCCTGATATCTGCAGAGGCTTAATATGTCCTCATCATGTAATTTGGCTGGCATGTGGACATAGAATCACAGAAAATCTGGAGTTGCAAATCACCCACAGAAACCATTGAAGTCCAACCCTCTGGTGCTTACAGAAGCAGTTGTGTAAACTCATTATATTTGGTACTATTGCAAGGAGAAAAATTAGTAGCAGTGCTGTTTGCTGGATGCATAAAAAGAAAGAACCTTGTGAGCATATTTTTGGAGGCTAAAATGAGTTCTTGGAATTAAAGTAGTTAGAGTTCCAGAGCTCCTTGCAGTCTCTGTGACAGAACAGGTTTGTTTGTTTGTATGCTTTTTTTTTCAAGAAATGCCATTTTTATACATATATAGTCTTATTTTCAGACAGAACTAACTCCTCTTCTAGCAGACTTAAGTCACATTTAATTCTGCTGAAACTATTTTGTCTTTGTTGACAACAACAGCAGAACCTAGAGATTATAATAGCAAGATTATAATAACAAATATATTTTTGTATGAAAAATAGATTCCTGTTTTACTGGGGAGAACTGCTAGTTGTTTTGTGGGTATTTCATAGACATCAAATTGTCACACAAACCTACTGCTATTTCTGTGACAATTATGGTAGAAAAAGGAGGGGGGGGGAAAATGAGGGTTCCAAGGGAAAGAATTTTCTCAGGAAATAGGTCTGCATGTTTAGAACAGAATTTCTAACAGATTAGCAGACCTCAGTCTGCAAATATTGATGCAAGAAACTCAAGAATTTAACTGGAGGAAAAGTAATTGTTTTCAGTTTGAAAGATGCTTACCTCTTCTACAACTGTATCAAAAATAACAAACTGCCACTGATAAATTAAATTTGTACTTTATAAAAGAGAGTAGGAAATACTCCTGCATAAGGATGACTAATTATAGATAAATTATATGAACCACCTGCTGTTTGCAGAGCTGAAGATAAGGTCAATATTACAACTAGTTTGCTTTAGTGTTGTATTGGCTTACAGGAACCAATATTTCTAAGATTCAAGCAACAGCAAGCGATAATCAGCTGAACAAAATTATTCCATGGAGCAACCTCTTTTGGAAAAAAAAGAAGATAAACTTGGTAGTTAATGAAAAACAAGCTTCAGTTAGTACAGTGATGACATAACGATGATAATAAAAATAATAATTTAGAGATAAAATCAGAAAGAGAAGCAGGTGCCTGAGTTTTATTAAGACTGTATTAATTTTTAGACAAGGAGGCAAGATTATTTCTATATAGTATTTATAAAATATCCTGCACAATATTCAAGAGTTAATATTAAAATATAAAAATATTATAAATTTAATATAATATTATAAAATATTATATATTAAATCTAAAATTAAAATCTTTATAAAAATCTACATTTTTACTATCAGCAAACCTAGAAAGGTTTTTCTTTGACTTGAAAAATATTCCAGATTTATCCATGTAGCTGTGACTATTTGTTGTACAGGTACTAATACAGAGGGGTCTGCCTTTGTGGGTAGCTGTTTGAGATGGTTCAGCATGCTTTCTTGCTTTCTTTCTTTCCACCTGTTTCTTTACTTTGGACTCTCAGTTTCCTTTCCTTTTGTTCATATAGCAGCAGTGATCTGTGCTGTAAGGACTACAGCTTGTATGAAATAAATAGAATGGTTTGGCCACTTTCAGATTGAAAGATGAGAATCTCAGTTCCATACCATATTAGATAGGCCAAAATGGAAACCCTGCTGGGCAACATATGCATTTTTATGGCTTATTGTTGACCCCCTTTATTCTATACACAAATGGATAGAAGAAGAAGAAGACAGGATTAAGAGATTAGTTATGTCAGTTCCTTTTGGTTCCACTATATAACTGCTGTTTTATTAAATCAGGCTACTGACCAAATGTCTTGCTTGCCATTCCTGTGAAGGGTGTTTCTTCATGCCCACAATTGATTTTCACACTTTATTCAAAGACTATTCAAATTTTTCAATAGAAAACTCAGGTATGTTTTACGGACTTAAAGAAATAGAATAAAATGAAAAACATTAACATTCTAGTCGTGCAACACAACTAACTTGTTGTTTAAGATACGTGTATCTGCATAGGAAAGCCCTTTTCCCCCACTGGTGTTTTGGGAGAACACTGCCAGATGTGATCTCTCCCTTCTTTGTGCATCTGTGTCACATTTCTAGGAGCTGCTGCTTGTCTTTGGGCACTTTGCTGTTGTGGCATGTTTGGAGGTAAAACCATAGATTATCCTGAGTTGGAAGGAACCCATAAGGGTCCTGGAGTCCAACTCAAACTAATTAAATATTTAAATAAGCCTGTCCTGTAGCATGATACAACAAAGCAAAATTAATGATAAAGTATAAAATAATTCAAGCTGAGCAGGAGCGGTGTATTGGCTGGGCCTTACTCGGGGTCAGCAGTGGGAGCTCCCAGTGTCACAGCTACTGTGGAACATCCAGCAAATATGTCCTGAAATACATTTGGCAATGTGTGCAAGAAATCCCTCATTTAAAATGGGATGGACTACAGTAATCCTATAGTATCTATATTTTACCATTGGGTTTTAGCCTTAGCAGCCCTGACATAACACAATGTAATGAAAACCTCAAATGTTTCTATGCATGGGTGGGGGGGAGTGTTTGTGAATGCAGATGGTACACAGAAAGCTTGCTTTTGAAATTATGAGATTGCTAAAAATGTGTCCCATTTCAATTTTAATATTTTAAAAGTTTACCAACTCGCATCATCTATTGTAAGGCTTTGATCTTGTAAGTACTGGCACTGTGCACAGCAGGAGCATTTGATTTAGGGTAAGTGCATGTGGTGACTGCCACAAAACTCAAGTGAAATTAAACAAGAAGCTGAGGGCTTTGTGTTATTAAAATTCTAGAGCTTCTTGTCTACCTCTCTTTCTCAGCAACTTGAGGTAGGAAATGAATATGGAGTGTGAACAAGGAAAAAGCTAAATAATTTTGTAAGCTCAGCCCTTCTGACAAAGGAGATGCTTGCTTACGTACCTTCTGTTTGCAGTGCAGCAACCCCACAGTTCTTTTCTAAATGATGCAGTGCATGTTTTACCTTATTTCCTTTTCTTATCACCTTTTAACTTAACTGTACATCCCACTGTCTATTCCTGCATGGTGTAAGAGTGATTTGTAGCTAGTAATTTGACTGCCTCCCTCCTCCCTTTCTGAACATTTGGCTTTCTTGGTTATACCACTTACTGTGCTCCAGCCTTTACAAAGGCAAAGCAATTAATTCAAAGACCCAAGCACATGCTATACACTAGAAAAGCTGCTATTATTTGCAATCACTTCATTTGCTGAAACTAGAAATTCAAATCTCTACAAAGCTTTACTGCAAATAGTATTCACAGACCTTTATGCTGAGCTTATACTGTCATTTTAAATTGTATATCTGCATTCAGTGGACACACTACCTTTTTGTGAATTCAGCAGCAGCACTTTGTCATCCTAAAGAAAATTACTCAAAGGACTATAGTATGATAGTCATTTATCAGCTGTGCTACTGTATGGGATTGCGGATTGTCTTCTATCTTCTTACCACAGAAGTGTCTGCTTTGCTTTCTCATTATTTTATCCCTTTGCTTATAGGCATGGTAGGAAATTAGGATATTTTACTTATAGCTGGTGATGATTGTTATTTTTATTCACAAAAGGCAAGGATGGGGAAGTTATTAAACTTATTCTCTTGAGTGAAAAAGATAATCATCGCTTCATTTTTTTGTGACTAAGATTCTCTATTTGCTTCACAGAATTACAGTAAGGGAGGACTGTGTTTTGAGGCTTAAATTAGCATGACAATTATGGAGATTCAGATCAACGGCTGCTGATATAGATATGATATGTTTAGTACTATTTTATTCTCATGGAAATGAGTTATTTTTCTGTACAGTGCCCTCATATAAGATAAACATAATTCCATACTGACATACAAATAGCTGTTCATTACTAGAGTGTTCTAAGGAAAAATACTTTTTCTCTTTCCAGTGCCATATGGCTGGAGGTTTAGGATTCAAAAGTACAGCTCTTGAATAGCTTGTACTAAATGAGCTTTTTCAGCTGTTATTTGAAGTATTGTGAATAATCCTGTAGTATGAATAGAAATACCACTGTGCCATAGTTATCATTAGCTAATGCTTTTCAGATATTAACATTTACATAACAAAATTACATAAACATCTTTGGCTTAGACACTCCATTAACTAACTTGATTCCAGTTGCCATTCCATGCAATTTGGCTTTCATTCAATCTTGTTTACAAAAACGAAGGGTCAATGAATGCCAGTCTGGTTTAACATCTTATATGAAGTGTCCACTAAAGTACTAATACCAATGTTATTTAAACCAACAGTAACCGTGATGGTCCACAGTGCATTTGACCATGCTTGAATTTTTAAGCTCTCTTATTAGTGATTTATTTGCTCAGAAGTGGTAGCTGCCAGCAAAATATGCACAGCAAAAAGCATCCCCTTACAACCTTCAGCTGTTAAGAAAACCTTCCTAAGTTATACAACATTCTATTTTTGTTAAACTTTACAATAAAATGCTTTTATTTTTGTTCTTCTCTCATTTGATTTTCTTCTAGGTTATTAAATTTTTCAGTCTTAAAGTACTGTTTGTTGCTTCTTCTGTTCTGTTCACACATTTTTGAACTCTCCAGTGTATCATCCGAGATGAGCAAGTTTTTGTTATACTTTGCATGCCATTTTTTGCTGTTTTAAAGCTTTCTTTTACTCTGGCACATCAAAAAAATTAAAAAAAACAACCTAATACTATGTTTGAAATGAAATCACAATTCAAGTGGAAAATCAGATAATGTCAAGTTATCACTTTAGGACACTAAAGACTAAAAGACACTTTACTGTAAACTAAAGAGATCTAGATGAAAATATTTAGAAATTTAGGGTCCAGTTAATCAAGGTCATTCAAATAAACCAGGAGGATTACTCCCATGATTAAATCCTTATCGACATGGATGAAGAATCAAAATGAGTAAGGCATAACTGGACCACAAATGTGTTATGGTTGAAGTACATTATGACTTTATGGAATGTACCCAAAACTGATGTTAAAATTTAAAAAAAAAAGAATGACCACAATGGCTGCTGTCCTGAGAAAGGAAAGAGTGGGGTTTTCTGAAGGATCATACAATTTTAATGCAGGTTTTTTCTTTGGAATCCTGGAAAAATAGAGCCACATAGAAATAATAAAGCTGTAGGTGCAGCATAGAAGTAACAAGGAAGACAGCATGCCCTAGACCACATGATTTTATGATAAAAGGATTTGAAATCATACTTGGATGTATGTTAACAAATTAAGGAAATCATGCCAAATTACTTTTGCTCAGAGATGATCAAGAAATAGCCTTGATTTCTCTGCCATCACAGAGCTTCTGTCTTGGTAAGGTTTTGACTTGACCCATTGCTACAGTATCTTTTGTCTACATCACATATTTCAGATGAATGCTCTGAATTTCTAATGACATTTTGCTTGTGTCAAGCAAATTAAGAGCTTAATAAAAATACCCATAAATCTTTACCTAGCAATGACTGGCTTAGAGATCCTTCCTTTGTCACATGAGCTACTGGCTAGTCAAAGAATTCTAGTGCTCCAGTGGTCCATGACCATAGTTATCTGGTAATTATACTTTCTAATATAAAAGTCATTAGGACTTAAATTCTGAGACTATTGCATATTTGACAAAGGATCAGCACCACTGAGTGCCAGAGCTTTGTTTCCTACGCTGTTATGATTTTTAAGAACACTGGAAGCCTCCACTCTGTACATGCAAGCATTCACGTAGGTGGGGATAAATCATCAGCTTAATTTGCTTATGTTTTATCCAGCAGCATGTGATAGAAAGCATATTGATGCTGCTTTGTAAGTTTGCTAGCGTGCTTTATGCCTGAGGTTTTCAGATAGCACCACTGTACATGTCACTTTAACCTGTGGTCCAAATTCTAATGATTCTCTCCAATAACTCTCTGATAACTCTGCTTGGAGCAGTTGCTTGGCACCTGGAATCTGCAGTACAGCATGAATGAGATGGTTCTTCTCCAGCTGGAGTGAAACATGGAAGTGTTTTAGCCTGGCATCTTTATCTGTCTGTGCAGAGATGCATTACAAATAAAAGAAATTTTGTTCCAATTTCTGGAGCATCCATGGAGAAACATTTTGGGCTTTGACTTATGTGAAAGAATGGTAGTGGGGGACCAAGCACCAGAACACCAGGATGGAAAAAGACTGCTTTACTGAGGTTGAGGCCCAGAGATGATTTCCCACTCTACTAAGAGCATTGTTGGGGAAAAAAGTTTTTTCACTCTTGCAAGAGACAGTTGATTAAGCTGGAACATTAATCATTATCTAGTCCTGCAAGAGCAGAATGTAGGAGCTCTTAGGCTGTCAGGAGGAAGGGAGAAGATTTTGTTCTTCTGTTATTGCACCTTGTCCCTCTCTTTGAGGCAACTTACTCTCTTGCTGTTTGAAGTATTTCAGTGGATGTTTGGATAAGAGACAAGAGATGTTTAATTATACCATGAGTGGTGCAGAATGAAGGCAGAATGTTTGTTTACAAGACTAAAGGGTACATAGCAGTGCTTTGTGACAGGTCTGAGTGTTTCTCAACAAATGGAGTTCCCCTTGTTCCAAGAAGAGTTATATGCTATATATGATAAGTTTCACTTTAAGAGAATATTGTCTATGGAAACAGGAGTCGCAGGGTGGAAAAATAGCTATTACAATGTAATACCTTTAATTACAAAATTCTCAACATTTCACTGTGACACTGAAGTTTAATTTGTGACTTTAAAGATTTACAGGCACAATAACAATTTTATTTAATTGTTCTCAATTTCCCTTGTTAGCAATGGAAACTTCAGTTTTCTCTATTTTTTCACTATCTGTTTTTACCTTGCTGAGCTGGTATCATCCTGTTTTATATTCAAAAACTGTTAGAAAAAGCTATCCAAATATATTCTTTATAACATGTAAATTTTAATATTTGTTTGGTTTGTTATTTCTCACATGCAAACTATGTAAACCAGATTCCAATCATGCTTTAAAATAAAGCTGTTAGTCTAGTGAGGAAAGGTTAGAACCAGGATTTTATACTGCTTGTGATTTATAGCTCTGTGTGGTTTGTAAAAAGACAAAATGATAATTTAAGCAAACAAGATACCAGTGCATAACTCTGCCCATTTTTGGGCTGAAGTAATTTATGCTTTTCTGCCTGGTTCATTTTGTCTTCGTGACAAAATAGTATAAACAGCTCTAGCCAGGCCTATAAACTGTGTAGAGTTTAATTGTTGTGCCCAGTAGAGCTTTAAGTTCCAAGCCTTAAACAGTAAAGCAGATTTCAATTCCTAAGGGTACTACCATATTTTTAGTTAGGACTAAAATATAACTGTTGCCTGAGGAAGAAGTTTTAGTCAGAAAAATATTTGAAGTAGGCAAAAGCCTTATTTAAAATTTTACTAGAAAATGAGAATTCTGTGCCGGTTGTCAGAAAATATAACATGCTAAGCCACAGGAAATCTGTCTAAATGGTGTTACTAGGTGGGCCATTGAGAGTATTTACCAGAGCTTCTGGTACCTGCCAGTCAGAGTGTATGGGTGGAAAATCTTCCGGCACGCAGTGCAGAAGGCTGAATTTTTGCCACTACTTATCTGTGACTCTAAGAGGAAAGGTGAATAAAATGTTCTCTAATCTGCTCTAGCAAAGCTCTAATGAAGAAAAAGGATTTTTTGAGTTCATCAGCCGTACAGCTCTTGTGGTTGATGCACTTGTCCACCAGGAGGGACAGCTGAGTTCTCTGTTTTGGACTGGCTGTTAGACAGCTCTGAGAGACTGATCCTTCCTTCCACAGCCATTGCAACTTCTGCTCTAAGTGAACCTGGCCAGCCTGATGAATGTTGGCTGATGGAAGGGGAAAGCACTGCATTTAAAACAATTTTTCTGATTCTAAATATTGTCACCTTTCCCTTGTCTAAACCATATTTGTTTTACCATCAAGAAAGTCTAAAAGAGGTGCTGTCTGTCCAGAGAGACGTTGCAGCATTGGAGAAATGGTCTTTTGATGTCCCTTCTAGGCTGGGATATTCTGTGATTCTGTAAATGAGGTGCAGTAGGGATGATGAGACACCAGGAATTGCTCCTGCTTGGTGTCCCATGGACAGAGGCCTGTGCTTATGCTCCTAAATCAGAAGGGTGCAGCCCACTCAATTGATTCTGTTGCTTGTTTATGAATAAAAGGAGGTTTTATACCCTGTGCAGTCTAATTATATTTTAAATAAGGAGCTCTCAGGTTTTAGTTTTTCTGTGACTATTGTGACGGATGGACATAGAATATTTTATAGTGGACAAATAACTGCCTGCTTCAGGAAGCAGGGAAAATAGAAGCCAAATGTAAGCATGAGTAAGAGCATTTATACATGATTGTGATTCAAGGGATAGAGCCACAGAACAACTTCAAAGATTCCTGCTAGTCGACAGGACATTTGGAACAGACTGAGATGAGAAAAAAGCATTCCCTCTGCATTACAAAACTCTGGCATTCTCTTTCAAACTGCTAATTAGGAAAAATAGGTAGCAACCACAGATGAAAGCATTGTATGCATCAATCTTAAAAATAAAGACATGATTATGGAATTTTTGGTACCAAGCATCTAGACATTGGTACCCCGTTATTTTGAGTACCTCAGAAATAGAATTTAGAAGTGTAAAAGACTAACTTCTCTAAACCATAGTGCAGAGTGCCTTTTTCTTTGTTTTTGTTTTTGTTTTTTTTCTCACAGATTTGAATTACTTTCTGTTTAAAAGATTGATTTCCCCAAGCATTTTTCTGGGGTATTTCTACCTTAATACCATGAAAGCAAACCTTTCTTTTACAGTCAAATGATTTGCAGATCAGAGTATCACAATATATTTGATAATTACAAACATCCTTTGAGGATAGATGTTAAAGTTTACAGACACATCAACTCTTGCTAAACTGAAACAGAGAAAAAGGCATGTGTTTGGTATGTACAGAGATTTTCATAGTCCTAAAACCAACATGAAGATGTTTCAGGCATAGCCTGAATTAATTATTTGAAAAGTTTTATGGCTTCCTCCTATGGAGCTGCTGTGCTGATTGCAGCTGTGCTGGGCTCTAGGCTAATGTTTATGATAAGATGGCAAGACGTGTGAGAAGTCTCTGTCCTAATTCTGAGACTTGCTGTAGTTGTAATATGGACTCTGTCTCTTCCCAGAAATGGTAACAAATAGTAGATTTGACCCTTCATTGCATATATGGATGGCACATCTGAATTTTGTCATGCCTATCAGGTCTTGCTGCAGTAATTATATTTGCTTAGTTGTCCTCTTGAAGGTTGTCATAATTTCGCTTCAGAACTGAATGAGGTCAATAATCTCAAGCCCATTACTATATAAAAAAATGCTCATATTTCATCCCAACCAATATTAAATATTGAACTATGTACTAGTCACCTGTGTATTTTTTCACTGAAGTTTGGTTGTCAGTTTTCAAGCACGTGTGACATACTCAGGTAAACATATGGAAATTTTTTGTACTGAGATTTTTATACTGCTTTACCTAATGAGAAAGTGCCTTAATCTTCTGTGGGTTAATTATTCTCACATAATATCTTTTGCCACAGCAGCTGAAAAGGCAGCTGATAGTCCGAGAGAGGGTCAAGACCCTCCAAACAGAAGTTTTCTGTACAATTATATTTGCAGCGAAATATAAGAAAGGTGTTGAAATTTGATGGAGTCTCCTCACATTTTGGAGTCCTCTAAATAGTTATGAAGGCTTAGAAAGCCAGCATCCTTCTCTAAACTGAAGATATTTCAAAATCCAAATCTCTGATTGAGGTGGTGTGTAAGCACCTGTGAACTTATCAGCTGTATGTAGAGGGGACAAGTTTTCTTTCTTAGTTAAGCATTTTATGTTTTCTCTCCTTCAGTTGTCTTTCCATTTTTTTAATGGTGATGAGACTGCAAATGGTTGTTTTGTTTGTAAAGAATTATTTGCATTTAATTTCATTTAATTTTGCTGGCGATAAGTACGATTTCAAACTAAGCAGAATTATATTCCTGCAAGGATAGTGATCCTAAGAGGCATTGTACTCCTGCAAGGGCAATGATCCTTAACATTTGAGCACCCTATCCTGATTTCCAAGGCATTTCTCTGTGGCATGTAAAGGATAGCTGAACCATACCAGATCTCTGTTGGACTGTTTGATTTAGGAAAGAATAACACAGCTACGTGTGTGGAAAAAATGCCTTCTGATGACCTGTAATAGCCGCAAGAATTTGTTGGCATGTGGAAATGTAATTAGGAACACGTGGATCCCAAGAGCACAAGAGAGTTTGTGGCACAGGGGCTAAGCCCAGAAGCATAATGTGCTGAAGTTGTGAGTAGAATGACCAGTGACAATGGTGTTAATTACGTGTATCAGTAGCATATAAAAATATGCCTGTCATAGTCCTGCTTTAATGGTAATTGCAGAAAAAATGTGTTGGGTTGAAAGTATGCGGCAAGAGTCATGGCCAGAATTAATTTAGGCTTTGATAACTTCTAGTATCTAAGTATGTACAGCTCATAAATTCTGTTTGAGCTGTTGATATCTTCGCATCTGGCTGCAGACTCTAGTTGAGTAGTAAGACTGAGCTTTTCTCCTTGTATTTTCATCTTGGACTGAAATATATAATGCATAACTGAGGCCTTTTGGAAAAATGTAAGGGAAAACAGGGCAAAAAGCAGTTTATGGAGAGGCAGTCGAATTCTATGTGGACACTCCAGAGCTAATGGGATCTAATGCAGATGTTAGTGCCTGCTCAGCTGACTTTGGGACCTCTCCCAGGGATGTGTGCAGTCAGTTTGATAACATAAGGGCCAGATCTAGCCAATGCAAAAGGATTGCTTTTTTTTGGGAGGTTCTGGAATACCAGTCTGGCAACATGAATGCAGTGTGGGAAGAGATCACACAATAGAGGAGGCAGGAGGTCACTTTTTCTGCAACATTTATACTCCATGGGGGTTTACACCTAAACAGCAGCAGCTTTGTTAGAAACGCTGACATGCAGCTGGTGGATTACTGAAAATTTTAATTACACTGCATTTTGTTACCTTTTCCAGGACCACTGCCCTGTCCACTCACCATAGTGTGCATCAATCACCCACTTTAGCTTATATCATAATAATACATGATTATACATTCTATCAACAAAAGTTGTTTCTGCACCTGTGGGCTGAGTGAATAATGTAGCATGTTGTATTCTGAAGAGTTTCCTTGGGATTTAATCACTATGTGTGAAATCTCAGGAATAAGAGGGCCACTTTTTATTAAAATTTTCTATTACAAAATTCATTGGGCCTATCAAAGTTACTATCCAAAGCAGATTTTTATGGAGATGATCTCTTTCAATTCCCTGCTCAGCAGTCTCAGGTGAACTACCTGTATAGGAAAGTAGCAGCTTAGAAGATGTTTTGCTCCAGACATTTTGTGTTACAGGCAGATGAATGGAAGTCTGCATCAAAGAGCTTCCTTTTTTTATGGTTCAGTGTTCAGGTGGAATATAAGTGCAACCAAAGCAAATGCTGACAGCCTTACATTCATCTCAGGAACCTTTCCTTCCTTCCCTTGAGAGAAAGGGAACCAAGGAAAAGGAATCTGTAGAATTGCATCTGAAATTCCCTAATTACATCATGTGATATTTCTGTGGGGAATTAAAAGTGTAAGGCTAAAATGAGGGAGATGTTTTTGTTCTCTTTTTGTTGTTTGAATATGACTGTGCCTGTTTTAAGGTAACTGCAAGACAATGTGAACAAATAATTTTGTAGGGAAGAATTAGCCCATTTTTAAGCTACAATGACATTTTCAATGACTAGTATTTCAAAGTGTGAATTTCATTATAATATTGAAGATAGATGTATATTTTTAATTGGGCACATCCATTAGATATGTGCACTGACATCTCCTAGCAGCTTAAGTTAGGTGAAGACTTAGTTAAACAGTTAAACAGTACTTCGTGCTTGCTCAGTTTTCTACATGGACAGAATTTTACAGATTGAAGGTTTCATTGTCCAAGTTCATCTAGAAGTTGCTGTAAATTTGCTTTTTAATGCATCTACATTTGTGAATAGTGAGGTGCTGAGCCCCCCTCAGAAAACTACCCAAATTCATGTTTGTAGTGAGGTTATGACATTGTAGCTGTAGAAAGTACAGGTGCTAACTGGAAAGGTTTTGCACGTGACTCACCTGTGTAAGTGGCATATACTTTTGAGATACTTCAGAAAAAGAAAACGTATGTAGATGGTGCTCTTCACTAATTGTTTCTCTTAAACCGTATTTTCTTGCATACACATCATGAACTAGTCTGCCATATGTTGTTGATCTAAAATTCTCACTAATATTCATGTAAATTTTAAATGCTATTAGACTATTTTTCCAAAGCAGCCTGCTTAGAGAAAATTGTGAACATTCTGAGAAGGATGTCCTGCAGCCCTGCCTCCTACAACTGCTGTTGCTGTGATGTGGTTCTCTTGAGACAGTACTTATCTACCATCAAAACTATGATAGCACAAACTGCAAGTTATGAGGGAACACATCTGCAAATGTATCTGTTAATGTGGTTTATCATTTAATGGAGGTGTTACACAGAAATGGGCTCACTTGTGTGGAGTCAGACACCTGGCTGGATTTTCACAGTAAATACAGTATAATATGTCACTATGTCTTTTACTAGGGGACAGATTTTGGTGAATAACCCCAGAGTGGACCAGATAGGCCAGACAAGGAAGAAAATTTGTTTAGTCCATCCTGGTCTGCTTTCAAGTCATGTATTTTTCATTACTCTGGGAAACAATACCTTTCATGAAGGAGAATTAAATGGGCAGAAGAGAGAATGCGAGGCAAGGAGAGCAGAAACTCACAATGTAACCACTCAAGCAGGTGGGTCTCTTCAGGGGCTGATAGGAACAGCCACATGGAAAGTCTGTGATGCTGGAAGGTAGTGAGAGACAAGGATATAATATATTGTCAAGAATGGGTATGGCTTTGTCTAACAGGTTAAGGATATTACTATCAAAGTAATGATTAAATGTGCCTTTGATGATTTCTGGAATGCATTGGATGCACCATTAAACGTAACCAAGTTTGCCATATAAAAGCTTAAACATTATGAAAAAGGAGTCATGAAACCATCATTACCAGTAACTGGAAATTTATCATGCAGCTCCTGTGCTGCCAAGAAGCATGAGGTTAGTGAACGGAAGGTGACAGTTGGGGAATTCTTAAATAACAATCCTCCTTGGGTTTTGCAACTGCATTCACTTTACTTATTTCCAGATATTTCTGAGATATTATTTATTTAATTAGATATTCAGTCTAATTTCTTCAGGATAGACAAGCATGTTTATTTTAAAGTTGTGGTAAGACAAAGGAGAATGCCTTTGAAAGGAAAATTGGTCATGTAATCAGTCTATGGCAGACCAATATAATTTGGGAGAGAAGGGGATTACTTAGGATTTCTGATTTCTGCTCTAACACTGGAGCCCAGAATGCATTATAGGAAAGAAAAGTACACTCTAGATTTTGGTGTCTATTGAGCTACACAGCAGCTGAAGAGTAGGTTTAATGGTCAGAATATTGGCCATAGGAGTTCATGTTTATTGTCTCTCCTAGTCAGGCATTTTCTTCTTGTTTATAAATCTGGCCTTGTGTAATTAATTCTATTATCTGTCCTAAGTCTAAAATTCTTGAACATTTCTTTCTGGAAAGTGGTGGCAGAATTGGACTAATGGTCAATTCTATACAAATATTACAAACCTCTGCAGTTGAATGGACCTTGCTCTGTGAGATTTTCTCACCAAACCTTAAGGAGAAAGTTGGAACTGCAACTACCATTCCCTTGGATCTCAAAGGACAAGAGAGTAAAATCTCAGCTTAATGCTTACAAGTCGAAATAATGTTTTTCATTAGCTACATCCCCATTGTCTTCTAGTTATAGAATTAAGAATTTTTTGGTGGTGGGTGGGATTTTTTGATGTAAGGAGAATTAGTTGCTGATTGAGACTGTTTCTATTTTGCAGCATGGCTCATAGTACACTAATACAACCCTTTAGAATGCCACTTGCTCAATCAGGAAGCTTCATCAGTCTGTGCCATTTTACATTGGAATTACATTTATAATTTCTTGTATTGATTTTTTAAAAAAATAATTCTCCCTCACATCCTCAAATAAAGAACTTTAATTTAAATGAGTTGTTCCCAGCCTAGGATCTGGCCTTTATCCTTATTCCTTAACATTAGCCTGAAGGTTTAATTCAAGTTGTATTTAGTGCAATACTTTTGTAGTCCTTCATTTACATGTATGCCAACAAGCTTAAATGCACTGCAACCTTGGAAGACTTTCAAAGGAAGTAATAATTCCTCTGAAATAGGTCTTTTGAAAGCTTTATCTTGTTCTTTCTCTTTTTGTTAATCTTGGAGCCCCTTAGCATGTCAAAGCAATTTTTCTAATGTCACATCTTCTAGACATTAGCATGAAAGAGCTTTAAAAGATGATTTGAGAAAGAATAAATGTTGAATGAGCATTTATTATAGAGCCGTTTATGCTGCATTTGCATTTTGACTGTATTTTTGACATGAAATGTTTGAAAAGCAGGCTAATTCGAAAGTCAATAGTCTCTAAACAATGTATACTACAAGTCTGTTTACCCTGAACTGTTTCCTTTGTACATTAATGTAGAAAAATAAGATTTTATTAGGTTTAAGCTGATTTGTTTGTAGGGATGAGATTAAACTAGTCTCATTAGTTGAAATCATATTCCCTTTAGAAATTCGGTACTGATCAAAAGTTCTCTTTGAGTTATATTGAAGAGAATAGGTAAAAACTCATCAGTCAATTGATATTGATCTTGTTTTCTGAGTCCTGATTCCTTCTAATTCAAATGTTATGGAAATTAATTAGTGAAGAATACCCAGGTCTGGGATAAGGAGAATAATGTTTATTCATTAAAGCACCACAAAGGAATTTAAATATTTTTTTTTTCATTTTGAAAACATGGCAGACTGAAATCATCCATGTATGTAGTAGCAAACACAGTGAAGTTGTGCATAATTTGGATGATTTATCTTTGAGCATGGAGACTGGCAAAATAGCACTTGGAATATTGATACCAGTAATTCTGTGCTACTAGCATAATACATCATGTGTCATGCATGTGGGTACGTTTTCTGAGATATTATGGAGAAAGTATGTAAAATAAATTAAATTTCCAAGCCTCATCTTAATAATAAAAGTAATTTTTAAAAGTCCAAACTGTTGTGTTGTTTCTGGAAATACTACTTTTCAGACAGCTTGCTAATCACCAAAATTTAAAGGAAGTAAGAAAAAAAGATGAACTTTCACTGCTATGTTTTCAGTAAAATTTTAGCTTTAGTAGAAGGACTGAAATATTAGAAAGAGGAAAATAGAGGAAAATAGACTGACATCTATAATGGCCAATGTTGGGGGTTTTTTTTAATATAGAAGGGTTTATCATAATGACAGGATTTGTTTATATTTCCTGGATGACATTTGCGTTGTGATTTCTGACACGTTCCTGTCACTGAGTCCTCAGTACAGGAAAGGCTCAGAATCTGTAGTGGTACAATACAACAAAAGCAGGTGTAGCAGAGAGAAGGGAGTGAGCATTTCACTGCTGCATAAATCCCATAAGCAATAGTCTTGATTTAAGTAATGCAAAAGTGAACCAACTTTTCTCTCATCTTTGCTATAGACTCAACTCTTTTGGGCATCCAGAGAGGAACTGCAATGTTCCCAGCATAGAAACCTTAAAATACTGCTAATAACCCATCATTCTGATGTCAGGAAAGCCATAATTATTCTAAGTATGGCTAATGTGCAACTACACAGGAGCTGCTCTCCTTAAACAATCCTTTTTAAGTTCTCATGACACATAGAGGGTAAATCTTGTGGTGCCAAGCTGTAGAGATCAAAAGACCCTCGTAGTAGCAAGGATGCTAAAGTGCCAATGTTGTCAGAAAAAAGGGAATCCACAAGCATGAGCAACTTCTCCATGGGTGTTCTTGGAGGTATATCTTTCATTCATCCTGAGATATCTGTGTTACTTTTTTTTTAAAAGGCTCTGTTAAAATACTTATTTCCAAAGCAGCAACTTGCAGAAGAAGACTCAGGATGCAACTAAAGATGGTCTTGTGTAGGTATGCATCTTCAGGGTTAGAAATGTTGTCTGGACTATTTGATTAGGTTTTCATATGTATTTACATGGAATATGTATGTATATGCAAGTGTGATCTGCACACACATAAATGAGTGTGTTTTTTTGTTGTATATTTCAAAATACATAGAGAAGCCTGTGCTGAGTATCTCATAACAATTGCTCTAATACTTCAAGTGACAATCTAATTGAGAGGGGATGTCAGGGGATGTTTAAGTCTGAAACATAACAGGCTTAAATGGACTCCCCTGACTCTTCAGACGGTATTTGTTGTAAGGGAGTACATAAAGAGTGAGTGAAAGATTTACACTCTTTCTGTTACTCTCAGACACACACAGGCATACATAGAGGGAAAGAAAAAGAAACTATTTGTGAGCCTTCTGAATAAGGTAAGAGTGTTCTCATAAAAGTAGGATTTTTTAAAAGGGAATTGTTGAAAATGGCCTAAGAATAAAACTTTTGAACACTGTCTCTTTTTTTTTTTCTTGGTATGAATAAAAGCTCTAAATGCAGCAGCCTTTAACCTTTTCAGGTCTTTCAATTCATTTCCTGAAGAGATTTACATGAGAGATGTTCTTTTTTGTTTGAGTTGTTTGATATAGGTGATGGTCATGTAAGTGCAAGGGCCTATCTTTCTCAGGATCTTAGACCCCATCACCAAGCTAAAAGGTTGCTCTCAGCAGTGGATACCAGATGAAAATGTCTCTGTCCTTCTTCAAATATTATTCCTCTGGAAGTTTTAACATTTCAGGGCTAATGCTTTACTACTTGGGTGCTTCCAAACCCCAGCCTTCAGATAAAACTGTAAGAGGTTGTACAGTACCCAGGGCAATCCTGAGAGGACATCTGCCAGTGTGAAGTAGTTGCCTGGGGGCTGAACTTCATCAGTCATCGTATCTGTAGTAGTCTGTGTCCCTTCTCTCTTTCTGTATTTGCCAGTGGCTTTTGCCCATGCATTTAGAGATGAGAACAGAAACATTCTTTAACTGGGAGACTTCTAGGGACGGACAAATTCTGCAGTGAGCACTCCTATTGTCTGAGTAAATTCTTGCCCTGTGCACGCCTTTTGGACACTCACTCAGTGCTAAAGCATAGCAATTCAGGAAGTAGAATTGTAACAGGGCTTTAACATAAAGTCCCTATCCCTTCCATGTATTAGAGATTTTGTAACTTCTTTTATGTGAGCAAATAATAATAGACGGCAAACGCTGTTCTTTCTGAAGTTGGCTTGCAAAACAGAACCCAAACAAAAATCCCAAACAACCCAAATCATTCCATTTACTAGATCTAGGATTTAATTTATTTGCCATAATGGATGTGGTTTTTTTCAGATTCCAGCTAAATTAGTTTTTCTGCATGCTGCATACTTATCTTGCAGCTTGGCCATTCCCTTCTTTGTTGTCATTCAAGACTTGCTTTCTAAAATTTATTCCATGTTATTTCCTTTTCAGCAGGAGGAATTACTGAACTATTAGAGCAGTTCAGCAATTTCACTATGTTTCACAGTGCGTTGCATAATGACTGCTTTATATTATATTCTCTTTCCTCCCCAGCTCTCACTTAATGTATCTGTGACTGCCCGAGGTTTCCTTTGCGCTGCCCTCTGGGGTAGGAGCAGCCCTGACCGCTGATCCAACAACAGCTACTGCTATATTTTGTCAAGCTTGCTTTGATGCTGTGACAAGAACAACTAATTTCTGAACCTACTGGTGACAGGTGAGTAAAAATGGCCTTTTTTCCCCCCAGTTATGATAATCTACTCTAATAAAAATCTTTTCTGGATAAACCTTACTTCAGTGGAAATGTAGAGATAAAGGGACTGGAAAGCACACAGGACTTAATATTCAGAAAGACAGGAACTGGAGACTGCAACAGCCTCCTCCTCTGACAACTGCCTTGTGCTCCCTCATGAGCAAGCCCCGGCCATACAAACAGGGTCAAAGCTCAGTGTTTAGCAGAACCTTGGATTGTGTTCACATATTTAGATACAAGCCACAATATCCTATTTTATAAAGTAATGTCTGCAATTTCTGCACACTTAGGTCACTTCCACTCTTTTAAAATGATTACTTTTTACTTTCTATTCTGAATGAGCCCCAATGTTGGAGGTTAATTTAGTCCAGTTCATCTACACAATTTCTTTATTCTTTCGTAATGTACTCTCTGAATCTTTCTTGACCTTCTCCCTATTATTGTTTTCTTCTTGTAATCCTGCTTTCCTGACTTTAGTTTTATAAGATCATTTGCTTTCTTTTGAAATATACCTTTTAATACATATATTTTTTTTTCAGTAGCAAAATGCATGCTCCTTTTCTAGAAACAATTTCTTTCATGCACCTCCTTCAGGTGATCTTACAAAGAATCACAGATTTGCTGCACATAACCTTTGTGCAGATTTCTAGAAGTTACCACTGCTAACTAGTTCTTCTGCAAGAAGAAGCTGGTAGTTGAAATTGTAGCTTGTAATTAAAACTTCTGACTAGTTGTGCTTTTGGAAAGTGAGGGAATGTTAAGTACAGTATAGGAAAGCCTGGTCTCTAACTGTGTTCTTACATCACCAAGAGTTGCTTTGTCCACTTCTCTGAAAAAAGAAAAGAAGTAATGAAAAGGAGAGATGCCCAAGAGAGTCTGAACAGATCATTACCCTTTGAGGTACAGGTTAGGAGCTAAAAAAATGATGGAAGCCAGACTTCAGAATCACTGAATCCCCCTGGAAGATAAGCAGCTCACTGGCTTCTCAGACTGGTTTCTCATTGCTTCTGGTTCCCTATAGAGTCCATTAATCTCAGAACCAGAGCTCAAGAACATCCTGTTTTGATGTTCTTGAACATATTAAGCTATTCAGATGGAGAGCAATATCTGAGGTTTAGTTGTTGATCAGCAATTGAACAGAATATATAATTTGACTGAGTATTAATTAAATAAAATGTTCATTTATGATGCAGTTTTAGAGCAACATCAAATGTGATGTGCTACACAAAATTACACTCTAGTAACTCTCCCTGCTGACTGCTTAGTCTTTTACTAATATCTCATCTCTTTTCATGTCCCTGAGTCCTGGCTAGCCAACTGTTACTTTGATACTCTTGCTGGTCTAAACAGAACTTTTGTGTTGAATGGCAGCTAATGTGCTGCCATGGAGAGAATGTACACAATGCCGATGTACATCCAATCCCCATGGCTCCTACACAGTCTCATAAATAGGCATTAAGCTCTATTTATGCCTATTCATCCCTGTTCATTGACATGGAATATAAGAATGTGCTAGTCCTGCTATTTTTTCATGCGATAACTACAGTGAACAGCTCCAAGTTTGAGGAGTGTGATGGAACATTTCTGTGAGGCAGGGCTCCAGGGATGCTGTTTTGTTGGCCACGTGACACTGGCCTTTGGCCTCGGAGGCAGGCTGCAGATGGGTTTCTGTGCAACAAGGCTGGCTTACCCCTGCTTCTGGTCTGGCTGCTGCTTTCCTTGGGGCTCATTTTGGTATTCAGTGACTGAGCAAAACTCTAACTGACTTCAATTAAGAGGCTGGCCTGACTCCTCACTTGTGTAGCAAGTCTTTTTAAGGTGATAATATCACAAGTTTCATATGCATGTGGGGGTAAAAACAGTTTTCATACAGGCCACTGGAACAAATCCATGAACTGTTCCCAGGCTATTTGGGTCAAAGGTCCCCCATAACTCCCTACCACCCAAGATGAGCATTGTTTGGGTCCTGGAGGAGCAGAATTCTGAAGTACCAATAACTAGGACTTGTCTGTCCAATTAATAATCAGAAAAAAATGCAAATATAAAGGGGAACTCATAGTGATCCTACTATTAAAGCATTCAATGTTTTGTAGCATAAGAGCACTAAGTCAGACTTCACTAAAGCATTTGAAATTAGGACCTTTTTTAAAAAATACAGCAGTTGGAAAGAAAAAAAAGTTCAAAGCTGCTTTTTCTCCCCCTTGGAAACCTGCTGGTGTTAGGATAAAATGAATAGAGAAAAGAGAAAGGTTTGCCTTCTAATAAAGCATCTGTTGCCCACTTTGAACATTTCTTACTTCTTTGTGAGTGTGTCTCTTCAGTTATGGAGACTACTGTCAATGAAGAACAGAGGTATAGAAAAAGACAATACCTGTTATATAGCCAATATTTCTGATTTCATGTTACTTTGAACAGAATCTTCATTTGACTACACGCTGTGTGCAAAAGGAATTTCTTTGTTGGTTAATCCAAAGATGCTGTAAGATGCTCAAAAAAGTAAACTGCAGGAATCTGTTCAATAAGAAAGATAAAAACAAAACTTACAATTCATTCAGTTCACTGCTATCACTTTTATCTTTATCCTATTTTGGCATGCTGCATAAAAACTGAATTCAAATGACTTGTTCTTCCTCCTCTCTTTTCTTAATTTTGCTAATTCTGTGCATGGACTATATCTTTCCTTCATCTTTGAAATAAAAGGTAATAAACAGCTTCACATAGATGCAAAATGTGAGAAAGGATGAGGTGCACATGCATCCCTGGATTGCTTAAAAGCCTGTGGACAGTTATTATTGCCACTGAATTTCAGCAGCTGTAACCACACTTTGTGAGGGTTGCCCTCCACTAAAACTTTGCAGCCTTTTGCAGCAGGAGGTTCTCAGATTTGGCTGAGCTGCTCACCTGAGTGATTCAGCAAAATTTTGTCCAGACCTCAGACACTTTATTCTTCTGTCTTCTGTATGCTTACAATTCAAGGTTAAAATGAGAGGAGATTGTTTTCTAAGGGCTACCTTCACCTCTTCCCAGTCAGCTCTTGTCCTGCTTGCAGTGCATAAAGTCAGCTTGTGACTGGCCATTGCAGCACTGAGCAAAAACAAAGCAATAAAATATAATCTTAAAATTTGACCAAATTCAACTGAGTTTAGTGAAGAAGAAGAATAAAAAAAAGAAACCAAACTGCTTTCATTTTAAGAGGATATAAGAAAGAATTAAATTTTTAACTGACAAATATTTTGATCTTTGAATTACTTAAGGTAGATAAGATTGCAAAGATGACTTTTGCAGTTCTTTGTTTTGGTACTCTTAAGCTTTCCAGACATTCCCCTCAGATTCTTTCCTATGTTAGCCTCAAGCTGATTTTCTAATTTGAAGACAACTTTAAGGTTATGGCCATGGGGGGTTTTGTACTTGAAAATATGTATTTTTTTTTCTGGTGAAACCCACTGCTTGTGAACAGAAGGCTGGCACCTGTGGGTCTGGGTGTAACTCAGTCAAGAGTTGTAAGGCACCCTACTCAACAAGGATGTTTTTAATTACTCAGATTTAGTTAATGACACTTATTTCCTGTATGCCTGAATTGTAAAGATGCTTTGAGATGCTCACATAGTATGACAGTGAGAGTCTTCAACACATGGGTGTAATAATTACAGTTGAATTTTGCTTTGACTACAGTAAAGTACAATTAGTCATGAACTATTCTATTGCATTTTTAAAAGTATGGACTAGTTTTAATTTCTCACGCAAGTTTTGCATGGCATACAGGAGAGGTGAATGAACCCTGCCCTTGGATAGGCTTCACTGGAAGAGAACCAGTACTTCCTTAGCCTGGTATGACTGGAAAAATCAGGCTCTTCTGTGAAGCTGAGCAGGCTTGCTCAGGGAAGGGGAAGGTGCCAGGATTTGACAGACAATATTTCTAACCAGCTTTGAGCAGCAGACCCTTCCTTTCACTGTTGTCTTCCATTTCAAACAAAGCCAGAGGAGATACTCCCAATTAATCGTTAGCAACTTACCTCTAGGCTGGCCACCCTCTGTCTCATTTGAATTCCTTGGTCCAGTCACTGCATTCCTTCTGTCAAGTCATCAATAACATTACTCAGAGCAGATGTATTTCTGTCATTGATTAGTTATCTCTTCATGGCAAATAGTAGAGTTTGTGATTGAGTAACAGGTTCATAGATTCCCTTGATCAAAGCATCAGAATCTTATTATACTTCCTATGAAGAACAACCTTTGAAGTGGATCAGCACTCAAGTAATTCAATTACCTGCTTTCTGGAAAATTCATCTTGAAAGGAGGTCATTTGCTCAGGTACAAAGAGGTGGAAGATACTGTTTCCATTATGACCCATATGGTGACTTTCTGTCAGCCTCAAAAAAAAGGATGTGTGAAGATTATTTACTCTGTTGGAAAAGTAAAGATGTGTCTTGTCTTTTTTTATTATTCTATATATTAAATAGATATGATTTTTTTAATGAATCCCATATTATATTCATCTGCATCTGACCCTTAGTACAGTCCTAGGAAAAATGAGCAGTTACCAAATTTAAACTCAAACATTTGTTTGTCAGCCCATTTATTAGCTTTTATTCTCCTCGTAATTCTTAATTCCAAAGCTTTTCCAAACCAGGCCTCCCTCTTCTTTTTTCTCTCCTTTTACATGTGGCTGAAAGTTTCTAAGGGATATCCAGTAATCCAGGAATTATTTTTGTACACTTTTTCTTTGCCAGGAGTGTGTCAACATTTCTTATTTCATCATTAAAATAGATGAATCATTTTTAATAGGTAAAAAAAGTACTTTAATACACAGAAATTTAAAGTACTGTTGAATTTTACTTTGAAGCAGAGAAGTCCTAAGAAAAGTAATGAAAAAAAAAGTGAAAGGCATTTTTAATTTGAGCAATTTTAAACTAATTAATTTTCTTCTTTAACATTAGCTTCTTAGTATCATTATAGTGTAGATACACATGAAGCAGAGTTTTGCAATGCTTCGGACAAGGCTTATATAAGTTCCTGTTAGTACTAAAATCTTTGTTCACTTCTCAGTTAAGAGAAGATGATGGTGGATAATTGCTCTGTAACATGATATAATTGATCCTGGCACCATCAGGAAGACTCTAAATGGATGGAAGAAATCTTTTCCTCAGACATGGAGATAGTATCAAAATGTGCTAAAACAAAATTTCTTTTAAAATCTACTCCAGAACAGCTGTACTATAATCTTGGCTTTCTTCTCAATAGATTGATCAGATACTAGGAGAACCTTTTTTATTTTTACCAGGGGTGTGATGGCTGTAGGAGCTGACAAACAGTGCATGGTTAAAAACTAACATGAAGCTGAATGAGTAAAAAGAAATCAGGATCAGGAAATGGAAAAATCAGTATTTTAAAATAACTGTAAAAGTAACCATGCCATTCTGTGGAATGTGGAATACTTAAATGGAGGCAAAAAATTTAGTTAATTCTGTATTCTTCATTGCTTTCACTGCTCTTTGGATCTGCATGGATGAATTCCATTCCATAGTACCATGCCCCAATTCCCATCTCTGTAACAAACAATGGGCAAAGCTACAGGACAGGATCCAGCAGCAGCTTCCAGTTAGGAGCTGTTACCTTTCCTGTCTTTCTTTAGTCATTGGGAACATGTCTCCCAAGGCACAGAAAAGAAAAAAAAAGTGAAGATATAATATTTATAAAAGCTCTCCTACACATTCTTTATTATCACTGGACCTCAGGGACCATGTGACAGCAATATTTCCTGCAGGGGTGCAGTGCATGGTAGATCTTTGAGTTAGCTTGAGTTATGTGAGATTTCACTTTAGTTCTCCTACCATCCATCCTCTGCTGGTGGGTTTCCATTGTCCCTTGGTAAATCTGCCCAGAGTAGAAGACAAGGTGGTTCCAAGACTCAGAGTTTGTAAGAACTGAGAGATTGTGCCAAATACATGTTCCTATCCAGAAGGCAGACAAAAATGATAAAAATGGAAATAGCTGAAAGAAAATTAAAAATAGTCAGCCTTTGAGACTTTTCAAGGGAGCAAACTCCTTAGGACCAGGTGGAATTTCTGAAAGAATTCTCTAAACCTCTCACTGTGAAGAAATGCCTTTTTTTGTGAAAAGGAAGGCAGAGCCACAAAAGTATATAAAGGATTTGAGATCTTTTCTTTCTTCTCTCTTCAGCTGGTGTCATTTGTGTCTCCTCCTTGCTCTTTAGGCTCCTCCATGTTTGCCCACCTATCACCCCTTCGAGACACTTTCAGGTATAAGAAATGTTCTCTCTCTCTTTGTGATGGCAACTTTGGGCTCTTTACTCTAGCTGAGAATTTTTATAAATTAGTTTTGTGTCTCTTAGGTGACCTCTGAGATTAGCCCAAGCTAATTAAGACTTCTACAATGTTCCATAAATTCAAAATCTTCTATGTACACATACCTACACACACTTTTTGTGCTAAAAATATTTCTGAAATTGTGAGCTTATGACATTCACATGCAAGATAATATGGCTGTTCTGTACATCTTCCAGCTCTCTTCAGCACCCATTTCATCTGTTCTGTGTTTCTGATGTCCTGGGGATATAATTCTAAGTATTTCAAAATACGGTACATAAACCACTTTTTCTGAATGCTGTGAGGATTTATTTTCCTAGTGCAATATGGTTACAGCACTCAGTTTCCACATTGTAAGGTGGATTTATAGATATATTTTCAAGAAAAAAAAAAGACTTTTCAGCTGTCCAGGCACTGATCTGCTCTTATGACTAAGGAATTAACTTGTTTGCTAGCTCCCTAGTTGGGATGCTAAAACTCATAATAGTCTCTAAGAAACAATGCCTACTGATTCTGTTTTTACATGCCCTTTGTTCTTGGCTGTACCTGTATAAGTAACAACAATAGTTCAATGGTAACATTGTCATTTCTTTAAAGAAGTGCAGTGTCTTTCCTTATTCTGAATCACACTGACCAAAACTATACTTTGTGTGAAATATCAGAAAACAGACTTTTCTCCAGAAACACACAGTCCTAATGACCTGAAAGATACTTCAGCCCAAAAGAAGAGTTTATTCATTGTTTAACAAAACAGACATGAATTTTTAATCTACTTTTCCCCCTTCAATGAGTGCTGAAAACTGTCTTTGTTTGCAGCAAAGCAAATAAATTTGGTGTTAAATTTTGTGTTTACCTACTTTAAAATTTGGGAGCAAGCAATCCACATCATCATTAAAATCCCTGAAGTGTTTCCTTGGGTTTGAGGCCTGAAGTTACAGTTATTCCCAAAAGTGGGTAGAAGTATCTACAGGAAATATTTTTGGTCCTATTCCATTGTGGTGGTTACTTTCCCTGGCTGAGCTCTGTGTTTCAACTGTGTGAACCTGGGCAAGAGTTCATTTTGTTTGCCCCTGTCTGTCTAGTCTGTAAACTGGGTCAAACAAGGGAGAGCTGCCTGTTCCAAGATGTTCCTAAAGCACTGCAGTAAGATCCAAGTCTTGGTTAAGCCTCCTAGATGCCAACAACTATTATTAATTATAATAATGAATACAATATATTAATTTGTAGTTTTAATTTTACTAACACAGTGGAATGGGAAGCTCTTTCATTGGAAATGGTTAGATACTGTGAGAACTGCAGGATGAGACTTCATTTTTTTTGGCTGTATGTAGTGCAGACTAAATGCAGGTCAAGCTCTGTTAGGACTGTTAGGCCTGGTGAGTCAATAACTCATCCTCCATTGCAAACATCCCCTAGGAAGTAATAATATGTTGCTTTGGCACGGTTGACTTAAATTAATTATGACTGTTCTACTCAGCTGAATGTCATGAAAGTATTTTTCTCAAAATGCCCACACTATGGGAGTTGCTTGTTCTTTGCTAAAGCAAAGATCCATTAACTGGACAGTTTCAGTTTTAAGTTCTATACGTGGCTTGAACCAAGGCAAATTATTTTGAAGTGGAAAACTATAATCCAAAATCCAAAGAAAATTTAACTGCCTCTTTCTTTTGACTGGTGCTGAAGGAGTAAAGTCCACTTAGCATAATGAAGATAGTGGTTGCTTTACAGTATGTGAGTTACTGTATGTGAGTTATTCCATTGAAAGCCACAGAACACTGATAAAATGTAGACGTGAATGCTGGAGCAGTAGCCAAGCAATGAGGAAGTTAAGTGGGTGAGACGGTTGGAATGGAAATGGAAATCATTAAAAGTAGGTGTCAGGGTTTTGACATGTGACTATGACTTTAGGCAGTTTTGCAACTGATATTGGAAAAAAAAAAAAAAAGAGAAAAAAAGAAACATCCTATTAAAAAAAAAAAGTTTTCAAACTTTACAGATGAAAAATATGAGCCATTCAAACAAAGCACTGAAAACACTACTACATTTCCATATGTTGTACTTTTTTAATAGCTGCAGTTTATAGGGACTTATCGATGGAGTGGCAATAGAACATCTGCACTGGCCAACTGGGGGTGCCTGGAGCCCAGCAGGAATAATTCTGCCCCCCACTGCCCCAGCAGGGCTCGAGCCTGGGGGCTTAGGGGGCCTGTCTGATTGGTGAATGAGATGGATGCTTAATTCTTTCTTCTTCTATTCTTTCTCCTTGCTCTCTGTATATACCTCTCTACATCTTACACAAACTCTGAGTCATTAGTGGACTGCCTGCTGTAGAGATCTCTGGGCTTTACACAACCTGGCAGTCTGTCACTGGGAAGGAGATCTAAATCAAATCACAGGAGAGAAGAAGAAAAATTTCTCTTGTGAGAGCTGTCACCTGGCTTTTAAAGATGGCTAGGATTTGAAGGGGAAAAAAGTATTCAGAAGGAATGTATTTCCATAATCCAGCAAACTTTTTCTAGTTTGAAATATTTTATCATTGTACAGGGAGTTTTCATTTTTCTCCTTGGTCTTTGTGACCTCATATTCATTTTTTGTCCCTCACATCGTAGTATGTACAGTAATCTCTATCCAGCCTGTCCATGGGAAACAGTAGCCCCTGACTCTAACTCCTAGAACAACTTCTGGACTTAAATAATGCTCTGTTGATATCTATTATAAATGTTATAAATATATATCTGTTTCCAGAGGGTCTTGAGTTTTCTAGAATACATAGAGTTGTGGCTCTGATAGCGCCAGAGCTGTGGTATGTCTCTGCTCTGTATGCCATTTAAATATAATTAATAAAAAAGGACTTATAATTCTCTTGAACTCAATACTGCAGCTGGACTGCAGTAAAGGTTTGAATTATATATCTACTGTGTATCTCTACTTGAATTTTATATATATATATATATATATATATACTGAATTATATCTCTACTTGATTCTGTGTAAGAAATTTTGCTAATACCATGTCTTCATTTGTTCATTGTGAATGTACAATTCTTCTTGTGACTTTGTTTCATCACACTGAAATGACTGTAATTTCTTTTTTCCTTTGTCTCTCTCCATGTGAAGGCAAAAAAGAAGACAAAGAAACCCCCAAGGCTCTGGTGCCAGGCTGTACAGCCAGAAGCCCCACTGGCACCAGACAGAGTGAACACCTAACTCAATTTCATGCACTTTCAGCAAATCAAATTTGATATTAACTGCAGTACATTTTTCTTGTTGTGAAAATGCTTTTAGCAGCTTGATTAGGACTTTTTCTTTCACAGTGCTGTATTTACATCACTGTTAAGTGACATCTGAAATAATTCCACTTGTGAATATTTTCTATGTAATAAATGCTCGACTTCCACAAATTTCACTTGCTTTCTAGAATTGCAAACTGAAGGACCTATCCAATCTGAGGTGCTTCATTGCAAAATTGAAATCTTGTCTTCCTTTGAACAAGTCAGGCTTTAAGAGGCGGAGGAAATGAAAACTTCAGTATGACAGCAATTCCACCCAAGCCATGATTAACGTGCTGGGATGGATTCTCAGCTGTGCTGAGTTTGGCCTTCCTGAAGCTGAGTAGAGCCAGGGGGAGCAGTGGCACAGAGCCACCTTTCCAGTCCTTTGATCCTGGGCCAGGCAGGGCAGGAGTGGCTGTCTGCGTGCTTTAAAGCAACCCAAGAGGTGTTTTACCCTGGGCAGTCGTGGAGGGGATGTAGGGGCTGCAAACCCCCAGCCCCTCCTCAGTGCTATCCTGGCACTGCTCTCTGCTGCCCAGCCTTGCTTGTGACCCCAGCACTTGTCACCAGGAATCCTTTACAGCTGCTGCTTTTAGAAGTAAAAAAGCGGTCAAAGAGAAAAAATATTGCCTGTTACATTTACACATAGAAGGAAATATCTTTTTAACCAACACATTAATCTTATTTTGGAACAAACCCATTTTCAATTATTCCTCATGATTTCAATGGCTAAATACATTAAATTAAGTGTCACTATTAATCCTGAATAAATATTTTATTTTTAGAATTTATATTTACCATGACATTTATTTGAGGAAATTAAATTTGTATTTTTTAAGATATTTGGATATAGGAAAAACAGTTTCCTGTATTAGGGTAAAATCCTTCTATTTTGGTGTAAAAATATTTCACTTTTTTCTTAAATCTATAAATTGTTACTTCCCTGTCAGGACTTTATTTTGTGTTAGTTTTGTAGTAATCTTAATTCTGAGAAAATAGTCTTCATTAGTCATGTTGGTAGATTACATATTCATGAACTGTTTTAGATTAATGTGTTTATCACAAAAATATCCTGTAGACTATTCTACTGTTGTGATCCAATTTTATGGATTTGAAATTTACAGATTATTCCCTTAAAATTTCTATTTTCAAAGGTAAGATCTACTTAAAATGGAAGGCTTTCTACTTGCTGCTACTGGCGTGCTCTTTGAACCAGGTTGTCTAAATTTTTCCCTTTGGATGAGACCTCTGTGGAAGAAGGGACAGATGATCCTGTGTGTCTGCCTAGTGTGTGGTTTCTGAAACATCTGGTGCTGGCTCTGCTGGAGGCAGAGGAGAGTGGGACAGGGAAGAGGGGGAGGAAGCATTCTTCTGGAAAAACTGCTTTTTCTGTTGTTTATTTTAAAATTGTTTCCTGAACATCTTCAGATTGCTCTAGTTTTGAAAGTTCTGGCTTTCTCTCCAGTTTACAACTAAGTTTTCCTGTCCTCATACATGTCAAGTGTAAAAACAATACAAGAAGTGAAAGCTCTATGGTACACTGTTCCTGAAATAATATTGTTCAGTCATCAAGCCAGCAAAGTCTGCATCTTAGTATTAATCTGTGCTTAACTCTCACTTGTAAATTCTGACTGTATTATCTTTACCCGTGGCTTTAGTGTTCCATTATTTGTTAGAGCTCATCAAAGGATAAATTTATCTCAGCTGTTAGAGTAAAAAAAAATAAAAATTAAAAATTAAATTAAATATGGACATAAGTAAGTATATTTTATAAAAATCTTTTATGCTACCAGATACCATCAGAACACCTTTAGAAAGGAGTGTGAAGTGCCTGCTGTGTCTGCTGCAGAGCTGGTTCTGTTTGGGCCACACGACACGAGGTGTGGCTGCCTGGCTGCTGTGTGGCTGGGAATGCACAGCCCTCTACTCTGCCCTCAGGGGGAACTGTGCTCTCCCACCCCAGGCTGGATCAGAGGCAATAATGGCCTGGCACTGCATCTCTTGGCCAAAGGCACTAGGAAACTGAGTGTAGTTCAGGTCTTTGAAATCTCTGTATCTTCAGCTGGAAAAAGCTATGTGTTTCCTTAATTATTTTCAACCTCTATTTCCAAAAGGAAGAAGTTAATGAAAAAAAGAAAAAAAAAATATTACCCCTCCTCTCCAAAGTCTCAAAATATATGAAAAGTTGTGTGGTGCAGAGGTGCTAGTTGCGCTTCAAAGCAGGGACATCAAATGTGGCAGGAACCAAGATCGATTCAGATAAAGCTTTATTATTTACTGCTGGAAAAAAGTGTTTATAAATTAAATCTCATCTGTTTCTTCCTAAAAGGTCCAGTTTTAGGGGAACAGTTTACAACTGGAGGTTTGGAAAGGACAAGCAGCACAGCTATAGGGATGTGTGGATAAAAGCTGGACTGAGTAGGGAGCTGGTTGGGACAGGGAAATTTGTAGAAGCCTGACACCCAGCAAGCAGCATTTTGGAGGGACAAGATGGACTTCAAAGGGAGGGCAAAGGCTGGGGACAGGCAAGAGAGACTTTTAGCCGGACTTTAACTCCCCTAACCAATGACACAGAAGCTCCATGCTAACCAGTCCTGACCCAGCTTTGCTTGAGCCTTTTCCTGTCCTCTTCCTTAGAGAAAATAGCTTTTGTTCATTGTTAAGAAGAAAACGTCAGAGTGTGCTCACAAGGGAGCAACATCCACTGCATGACTGGAAGCCCTTTCATGCTTTTCCTTCTCTATTTCCATCTCTGTTTTAGGAATATTTTCTCCTTTGTGACTCTTCACAATTCCCATTGATGGCAGTGGACCAAAATTGCTCCTCTGATTTCTTTTTTTTTATCAGCTTCCAGTGGGAAATCATAAATGGTCTAATTCTGATCTCACAATTTGAGGATACTTGGTACTTATATGTATCAAGACCTTAGAAAAATTACTTCTCATAGTAGTGGTAAGGCTGACCTAGAATATTTCCAAAGGAAAGTCTTTTCTGTGAAATATTAAGTTAACAAGGTGTGTTAAACTCATGTGTCACACTTTGAAAGCTTGAGAGTTTAGAAGTGGGAAACTCTCTAAATTCACAAGAAAGATGAAAAAGTTGGGAAACAGAGGAACAAGAGGGGAAGGACAATGTAAGGCAGCTTTTCTTGGCCCTTTGTGACCAAGGCAGGCTCAGAAAGTTACAGCCTGTCAGATTGAAAGGATCAGTTGGCAGTTATTTTACTCAGGTGAGTAAGATTTCAAAAAATGGGAAAGACAAGGGCTTCACATTAAAGGTTTCTGAAGCTTTCCAAGAGCCCCTCTTCTATCAGGTATATTCTTGTATATAAACCAAAATGACTTGTAGTCTCTTAAAAGTTTTATCTAACACATCTTTTTAGAAATCTTTAACTCCAAATTGTAAATCTATAAGTATCTTTAAAATGTAAAATTGATTCACAAACATGTAGTTGTGTACAAATTTTCACGTGTTATAAAAACATAATTTATCTCTGAGCAAATTCCAAACCCATTTGAATCTTGGACAGCACCATCAATTTTGCTTTTTACCTCTATTTTATTTGTTAATTATTGCTCATGTAAACATTTGGGAAAGTGTCTTAGAGAATAGGAACAATAGGTCTATTACAGTGGGAAATAAATACAGGCTTTGAGTCCCACATGCTCATGGGCAGGGTGGCACTGCTCTGTCTTGGTCACGGCATACTTAGAACTGTCCTTGCTCTGAGCATCCTCCCTAGCACAGGAAAATGCTCCTCCTGACCAAACACTGGGTTGCCTGTCCATTATAGGAGTCAGGGCATCAGGGTCACTCTGAGATGAGAGGATCAGCCAAATGGTATTGTCATCCCTAAGTACTGAAAATTAATGATACTTTAAATAAATAAAATTACAGCTTTATTTTCTGGTTTGTGGGCTTGTAGGGTATGTTTGAGTGACTTTTCTCAGAAACCACATTGGCTAGAAACTTTCCTCCTTTTGTGATTCTCATGTCAGTAACTGGGTCCAGATGTTTTAACTGTAAGAAAATAAGTACTGGGAGAGTTGTAACTATATCATTTGTGTAGCAGCATTGGGAAGAGCAATCTGAAGAGGCTGACAGTCATTCCTTCTCCAAGAGGCAACACTGAAGGCAATTAGGTGTAGCTAAGCAGTAAATATTTCAGAAGTAAAATGTGGCCATGGAGAACAATAAAAGATAGTTTGGAGTTTCTCTGGGACCACTAAGTATAGGAAGGTCATCAGATTAAATGGGAGCAAAAGAAAAGCAAGAATCTCACTTCTCTGGTTCAGCATAATGTGCAAAGGTGCTTACAGAATACATCTTTGAGAGGTCAAAGATTACAATAAAAAGGAGAAAATTGTTTCTGGAATAATTTGCACATATATAAAACAGATTCAAACTTTGTATACTCCTCACATGAGATCTGTACAAAACCACATGTGGTGGTCTACTACTGACTAATAAGGCTCTACTAATTCATGTGAATAGACATATTTGTAGCAAAATGTTTAAAACATGGAGGTTAAAAAGTTGTCATTAGAGTGATGGATTCTCCAGTAAATATTCCCTTTGAGAGAATGTTTCATAGCAGATATTCTCCTCTATAAATTGTACTAGTTTGTGGTTTAGAAAGACTGCAGGGAAATTGGATGTGTTGGAGTAGGGTTTGCTTCCCTGACTGAGAAATCCTGGCTTAACAACAAAATTCAAGAGAATATGTGAAAAGTATGAAGAAATCAACATATCAGGTCATGGTTGACGCACTGTATTTATGCATTTAATGCTTCCTTATGGACCATCTTATCAATATGTCTGGGTTTTATCTGACTGCCACACAGATGTTTGTGAACACACACAGACTAACACACATTGAACTCTTGTTAAAGCATTTGGAAAAGTAACAGGATATCAATTATTACATGCAAGCTGCTGAAGTAAAGTGTACTCCAAATGCAAATCCTTTCCAATGCTCAGGGAGGTGCAGATGAAGCTGTACCTGAAGAGATTGATGAGAAACAACAGAATTGTAGTGAATTAAAGCAGTGTTATCAGATGGGCTTGGGGTTTAGATATTCTTTTAAGAGGAGAGCACGCCTACATTTCTTGTCAGGGAGTTCAGACATCTCCGCAAGCAGTCTGGCCGAGATTGCCAGTGCTGTAACCTTTGTGTGCAGAGGGGCTGCTTGGGGCACAGCCCTGCCCACAGCAGCAGCCCCAGAGCTGTGCTCCTGCCCCAGCCTGGGATCCCACTGGGAGAACCAACTTCCACTCGGGGCTGCGCTCACCCCACTGGCCAGCTCACACCCACAGAATCTGCGGCACATTAAGCACAGGTCTCGGAGATGAAAGGGCAGCCATGCACCAGCCATTCTCCCATGGAATCCTCTCAGCCAGCCAGGCTCTAATGAGAAACACTAAGGAACATGCTTCCAGCTCTTCTCTCTTTGGCCAGCCTCTAAAACCTGCCTAATTGTCTGCATGTGTGTTGTTCAGTTGAAACTCTGACAGAAAACACCCTGGCTGGCTGGGTTTAAAAGTCAGCTCTCCTCCTATCAGCCACATTACTCTAATTTGGGCTGGAGGTTAAATACAATTGATAATTTAGGTGCATATTCTGCCACAATGCACAAAGGAAAATCAAGCCACTTCATTCAGTCCAAGACCCTACTAGGTTCATGAAATGTTCTTAAAATAAACAGCTCACCTGTGTGTTTGTTAGCTGAATAATCAATGGTATGATACTGTTTTGAGAATATAGCCTGGAAATAAGTGGGCAGAGTTGACAATTAAGTTCTGTAGGTAAAATTATATCTGCCTATTTGTATGCTTTCAAACAAAAATTAAAATGCTCATCATTGTTTTTGGAAGAGAAGAGGTATGTTTTGTTCATACCAGTTTTTAAACTTTTCCCACATTTAGGAAAAAATAGGTTTATTTATTGTCACAAATTAAAATTATGACTTGTTCTGCCTAGAACAGCAGAACAAGTAGCTTGTTGTAGATTGTAAATATATAAACTTTAAATTAAAAATAAATTCTGGGAGCTTTTTGCTTTTGACCAATTATTTTGCATTTTCCAAAGTGAATAAGTGTAATAGAAATTTTTTCAAATACCATTCAAGTTGGCTGCTAGCCAGTCTGTTTTTATTTGTTTGATAGCTTAAATGATGAAAGCTAAACAGCAAAAAAGCTTTTGTGCTTTTTTTTTTTTTTTTTGTTGCCCATGCTTTTCACATGCACTATAACTCTTTTTTGTTTACTGGGACTAAAGTTTTGGAGAGAAATAAAACAGTCTATTCCTTACTATTTACTTTAAAGAAGGAAGCTATATGGAGGCTCTGGATATTTTTGGTAGGCACATGTGGAACAAACATGTGTAATTGTATGACTGATCCAGCAGAATGTTTCGCAGTATATCATGGTATGCCATTTAGGGGGACAATCTAAAGTATGAAACAAACCCAAGTGTCAAAGTGCTGTGGAGCAAAGGAAGTTTCATGTATGAGAATGCCCTCCTAACATAACCCATGTGCAATTATGCAGACTATTGCACCTCTAAAAGGTGCAAATTTTACTTTTAATCTTGTTCAAGCTGTTATACCCATAAAAACATGGAGACAAAAGTATATTGGTTATTTGCCAGATGTCTCAGGATGATGAAGTGGCTACTAAAGTCAAAGCTGATGGAACATCAGGATTGGGTTGCATACAGCTGTAGCAATGTGGTGTATTGTCTGTCTAGTCACCTTTGGCTCTTCTTTCATTATAAGCTGGAAATTCTTGAGGTAAATTAAGTACCCAAAAGCTATTTGGGATTTACACAACATTTATTTTATTTTTACCTTTATTAGCTTTCTGAAAACCGTCCCACAAGGTAAAACTACTTGTGGAATATGCTGCAAGAAAGTGCCTTGTAGCTGTGTAACCAGTTCTGTTTGTTTATTTTTATTCAGACAGTTCATCAGTACCTCAGGTGGCTCCTTTGTCTCCCAAAGCATCTCAACCCTCATTGTACCTTGAAGCACCCTTGCAGTGACACATCATCATGGGCCACCAGGAAACAGAAGCCTTACAAAGTAGCAGCAACCATTTGTTGTGTTTCTGACCCCAGTGAACTGCAACAAGAAAGGGTAAGAGGAAACTAAACTGAGGGATGGAGAGCTTAAGCAGCAAGTTCCTGGGCTTGTTTCTGTGCTGTGCAGCAGAGCTACTCTCTTGACTGTGTAATTTCAACAAACTGCAAAAGCTGCTACTGTGCACCCCTTTTCCTCATACAATTTGATTGCATCATGGAGGTTCCTATAAAGCCTTGCCTAATGGAGATTTGTAAGAACAATTTGAAATTCCAACTAGCATGCCAAAGAAATGAAAACAGTGACTTCTTATAATTGAAGGAGACTTACTAAGCCAAAAATGGTTACATTTTGAGGACTACCTATATAGTTCTTAATATTATCTAATATGGAAGAGGGCAAATAAGAAGTTCTATATATTTATAGAATGTAATGTATGCAAATTTGATATTTATATAATTCACATTTTAAATTGTTTCCCCCCTGCCCAATATCTAGGAAAGAATACTCAGAGAGATTCAACAAACTAATGCTTATTGTATTAAGCCTTGAGAGCCTGATTCTGCAAAGCTAAAGCCTCCTCAAGGGTACCAAAGGAATCTCAGTTTTTATGGCACTAAGAAAGATGAATGTGCTCAGCAGCATTTCTCTGGGTTGAAATTTAGGCCACCAAAATAGTCTGATTGATTACAAAATCCAACAAATTGAAAAGAAAAAGCAGTTATTAGACAAAGTATGTGTACACTTTGGGGAAATTCTGTTATAGTTTTTAATGTGATAATATATTCAGTTTGGTTATTGTTCTGTTCTGATCATATTGTGATGAACTGTTTAAACAAGCATAGCTATTTTACTGCCTGAATAATGACTTAAAGAAGTGTTCTGTTTTAAAAGGTAAAAAAGTGGCCAAACAGCCAAATGTTTGCATGTTCACATCAGATGAGTAAAATGTTGAGAAGAATGAATTCTGACTCATGATATATGGAAATTCAGTCATACCTGTACAGGATTGATAAAAATTTTGAAGTTAGGTCTTGTCTGAGATACTCAGTACACCTACAGGTGTCTTAATTGTCTGTTCCTTCCTTTAGGTTTTTATGTGGGCCCCAGGAGTGAGAAATAATCACACCATAAATTTACAAGCTCTTAAGCATTGTTTTAAGAACAGAAAGATGCACCAGTTTTGGTGCAAAACGTTCCTTTTTGAGGTAAAAGCAGAATTTTTTGTGGAAAAAGGTATTATCAGGTAAGAAATTAACTAAACAAAGTTCATCTCCCAAGGGAATGAAGGAAATATTTGCAACTAAGTGTCCATTCACAAAACAGTCTAAACACTTCCCTTTGAAAATTATTCCTAAAGTTCCAAGCAAGCATTCCCCCATTTTAGTGGTGAGTATATACCCCTGTCATTACCATTGTTGTTAATTAATAAATAAATAAATAAGAATATAAATATGATTGTGAATATAAATATAAATAGAAATATATAAATGTATAAATTGGGAATTATCATGAACACAAATTTGTTTGCATCATTCAGTGTAAAGCCATCTTTTTTGCTGTAATGTGAGAGACATACAACTGGAACCAATAGAGACACCACCATCACTACACCAGCAAAGGTCTGTGATTTCCAGAGGGTATTGGTTTCTTTTTCGTACTTCAAAGAAACCAACCAGCCTTCCCAGTCCAACTTTAGGCTCAAGATTTCTGAGCTTTTCTTTTAGGGCCAAGTTATGAACTGCTGAAACATAGAGGTTTATCACAGAACCCCCAGTGCAAGCTGAGCTCTGGCCATAGTGCAATTTAAATTATTTATGCACAGGGCTGTGTTCAGACCGTGTGCACATTTGTCCTTGTCAGTCAACAAGTGTTCTATTAATCAAACAGGAACCCTGGCGCGTTCATTACAAAAGTAAGAACATTGAATTTGGGATGGTATTTTTAGTGCTTTTGACAGACAGGGATTATTAAGCTGTCACTCCCTCTTTTCTGCCAACTCCCCTATCTTCCTCCCCTTCAATGCATTGTCATTTTATTAAGAGCACACTAATAGTTAAACGACAGGAACCCTAAACCCCTGACTAGTTCACTGACATGACAGGTTATTTTTTCCCTCTATTCCCTGTCCAAGAACCCCTGCTGATCTTCCCAGCATGCAGTGCTGTGTGACCCTTAACATCTGGCAGTGATTAATTGTCTTAGTGTCATAGCGATCGCCTTCCTCCCTCTGATCCTCACTTACTTTGTTCTCTCTTTTAAAGCCAGTGTGCTGGAACCTTTTCTTCCCACTTTTAAATCTGTCCAGTATCCAGGATACTGTGTGTGTCTACTGCGATACAACTTGAAAGAAACCGAAACAGTCAGTTATCTGGCCCTGAAAGTCTGGTCATGGATTCAGAGGGCTTTCTGTTCACTGAAGGGGTGTGCTTGAAAAACAGCACTAACTAGAATGACACAGATCTTGTTGAACTTGATCCGGATCTCGGGTCCCTTCTAAGCAAACAATGCAATTATGGGCAATACCATTTTCAGCGGACATGCAGAGTATTGTGCAGAAGGCTGTTGGCTGCAGCTTACATGTTACATAGATTAAGGAGCTGACACCTCCTGACAGTGGCTGCCCCTTTGTGCTCAGCTCACCCTGCTGTACCACGCTGCCACAGAGGTCTGAGCCTCACAGCTCTTCCTGCTCAACTCCCACCCAGTTCGACAGGTTCCTGCAGCTGCAGGAAGGTCTGGGCTGCTGGCCTCGGCACCAGGGCTGCCTGTGCTGGGAGCTAACACAGAGACCGTGTTGGTGAGGGGATTTAATGGCCAAGGAATAGCAGGGGTGCTCATACCTGCTTTGGATCCCTGTATAAAAAGAGTACTGGTGGAAGAGGAGATGACTGTACTGCTAAGAGAAATGTCAGGTGTCCACACTCTGCTCTCAAATCCCAAGAGGCTTCTCATGTGATTTTCAAGACTCACTTTAATCTCTGCCTCAGTTTCTCATATTGGAAAGTAAAGACAGTAGCTGCTTCAAAGTATGGGAGGCTTGGAGTTTTTAGAGTCTCTTTTTCCTGTATGTAGATGAAGTATTGCTAGGTAATTATTTATATCTGTGTACTTAAGACCACTGCTAGGCATGGAGGCAGCTGCATAAGAGGGAGGAAGGAGGATATGTTATGCAGAAGTTGGTTTGTTTTTTTTAAGACTGCTTAGATTCAGGATGCCTGTGATGTAGTCATACTTTGGCAACTTGCATGGGTAAAGTACCAACTGCTCTAAACTACCACTTCCTTGCATGCAAATGGAGGATGAGCTAATAGTGTTCTTTGCAAAAAAAAACTAACCCTCTTAACATCTGAAGATGAAAGGTAAAAATAAACAATTGTTTTAAATCCTGGCTGAATAGCTGAATACCTGCATTGAACTTAAACTACCATTACATTTGCATTTTAAGGCAAAATATCTGAAAGGCAGTTTCTCCTTCACTTACCTATTGAATGTTGAGTTCAGAGTCTCTCTGTCTCCCATGACACACGCTCCTCACAAATAGATTTCTCCAGAGCAGTATTATGTTCTAGCTCTCTGTGTATTTCAAACAATTATAAGGCCATTTATTTTCTGTTTCAAACCAAAATAGTGAAACGGAGTGCATGGCTTTTTCTAGTTGCTAAGCAACCCTTTGTAACGTGCATCCTGCATTTTGCTGTGCCATTTGGCAATTCACACAAGATCTTGTTTGTTCATTTCCAGTCTAGTAAAATTGGTTGCTATATTTCAAGTGCCAGTATAGATCAAAGTATTTCCTAGAAGGATAAACATGTTAACTGGCAGAGAGCGAATGATTAACATCAAGCACAAGCCTTTTAGCATAAAGGACTTGGCATGTCATCCATTGGCAAAGCTACTCAGATGAATGCCATCTATACCTAACAGATGTGCCACTAAGGAGTTATCATCTTCTTTCCAAAGTGCTGCTCGCTGTGCTGGTGTGACTGAATGAGGATGATAGCCACTGCTGAGCTTTGTAAGCAACTGAGCCAAATGCAGTTGTCAGCCATGGCATTGTATCTGGAGATCTCTGCTGATTTCGCCTGAGCTTCTTCAGCTTTGCAGCTGTATAACTAATGGTAGAATTATATTAAACTGTTACTTTTCTTCCTCTACTCTTTATGAACACTTATAAATAAACCAGAGTCTAATATTTGACTATTTAATATTACTTGTCTCTGATAAACTCGAAGAGTATGCCTAACAAAAATTGCCTTTAAGTAGAGAACGCTCATTCCTCATAAGCAAGGCAGAACATGGGCTATTATTGATCTCTGCATTTCCAAACTTCTGACTAAAAACTATCAATGATCTGGCTCTATGCAGATTGGAGGGGAGGGTCAAAGTAGGGTTGGTCGATGAAAACTTTTAAAAACATGTAAGTAAAACAAATTAAAAAAACTTCATGTGCATGTCTGTTTTGTCATTGGTGTGATTTGTGTGACACGTGCATTTGTGTGATGTTTGTAACCTGCAATCTGTGTCAGTCTCAATGGTACAATATACACTGGACCAAATATCAGATATTGACTAACACAGTTATTAAAAGTACTACTAAGTAACAAATGTTGTAGGCAATTTCAAATTTTGACATGGATGGCAACAATCTTGACATAGTTACAATATTCTAAATCCTATGGCAAAGCTGAGGAGAATTTCACGAAAAACCTGTATTCCTGTTGCAGAAGGCTAAAGGAAAGCTCCAAGGAGTGAACATTTCCCATTACAGGCACTAAAAGGAGCAGATTATCTAATTCATTCTTATAAAACCCTATTGGCTTAGTCAGTTGTGTGTCACTGGGAGTATATTTAATAGAGTTTCTCTGGACAAAAATTTACCTGCCAGAAGTACTGGTGGGATTGTAGCTGCCAGAAGTGATTTATTGATGAAGTGAGCACAGTACTCTTCTGTTTCTGCAGTCATATTGGTGTTTGACGGTATTGCCAAGGTCAGCCAGGTGATAAATTTGTTGGTACCTTTTTGTCTTGCTTGTATACCCAGTCTCAGTCATGGTAGTGAAGAAGAGGATGAAGAGAGCGGTAAGGCATATTTTCCTTGTGTGTTCAGAGAGCAAAGGCAAATGGCAGATTCTTTACACTGCCAGGAGTTTGTACAGCTGGGGAGAATCAGCCCTCTCATTTCATGGCAGATAATCAGTTTCGTATTTTCTGTGGCAACCATTAATATACTACTGCCTTAGCTGTAGGCCTGTAGGTAAAGCTGTTTGCTCTGACTGCTTTGCTGTTTGTCCCCCGAGAGCTGAGGATTCTCCAGCAAGTCCACGATGCACAGAGATGTCCTGTCCTGTCAGTGAGACAGCAGTCAGAGCAGACTTGGGCTCATTATCTTGTAGCTGTATTGGGAGATACTTCTAACTGATCTGGAAATACATGAAAGCAGCTCTTTCTCACATACACACAGCAGGAGTGCACATAAGCCAAAAGATGGTCTTTCAAAATTGACAGGTACTACCTCTAAATCATATTCCCTGTTGTTCCTTTTTGTTAATATTGGGATCATTATACTGATTCTACTGAACTGACTAGATCCTTTTGCCAAACCATGATGCTAAAGTAGTATGAAATAAGAACAGAACCTCAATAATACTCTAAATGCTGGTTCTTAAATAAGTTTTAATTTCTAAATTGCATGAATGTTGATTTGGGAGCTCATCATATGCTTCCCAGAGTGCACTATGTTTTTTTCAGAGTAAGGCCATAATAATTGTGGTTGAAAATAAAATTAAATGCCTTGGCAAAAAATACTCTTCAAGTGTTTGTAATGATGCAAAGAAAACTAATCTGTGTATTCTTGGCCCAGACCTATGCAACTATCTAACACTGATTATAAGATTAAATGCCCATAATGTAATGTCAGCTTTTCAATCCAGCATTTGTTTTTGAAAGTAGCCAGCTCTGCAGTTTAAACACTGCAGTGGTTGAAAAGAACAAGGCGTAGGGAGGCAAACTGCCTTTTCGGTGTGTTGTACTGCTTCAGGCCTCAAATTTAGGTGCTCTGAACTGCACAGACCCCTCTCTTCTTTGAGTAAGTAGCAAATTTATGCTCCTAGTGTTTGCCCCTGTGACCCGTGCCTAGGCTGGATGCCTGAACCCTCCTTGCAGGGATGACATGATGACAAGATGACATCTTTTTAGTGCCAAATGCTGCTGTCCGTGGCAGATGGCCACTAGAGAGGAAGAGCAGGCTGTACATGGGAGCACAACAACCCTCTGGGCACCCCGCACGTCTGGGGCTGGGACCGGTGGGGTCCCTGCAGGGCAGGTCCCCAGGTCCCACGCACCCGAGCAGCCCTGGGGGGCTGTGAGCAGCACTGCCTGCATGTCCTCTGCAATGTCACTGATGCCTTTTCCTGGTCTTAAAAAATTGAGAGCCAGACACAGTTAAGGGATAAGGGGTTTTTACCTCAGTATTTTAATAAGGATCCTTAAAAAAGATCCTAAAACACCTTACTGGTGCATCACGTCACCAAGGTGAGATGTGCTGCAGTGCACACATGATAGATCACATGGAAAATTTATAGACTTTACAAATTTGCATATCTAACAAGGATGCCTCAATGAGAGGCTTGCATGAATAGTGTGATATCCTCCCATCCAAGGAATTCCCCCTTGGATGGGCCAAATCTCTAGTTTATAGGGTATGTTCTAGAGAGGACCTTGGTTTCCCAAGATAGCATAGCGTTTTCCAGCCTCCCACTAAGAGGCCTTTAGGATGTTTGGTTTCATGGCCTAACAAAATACTAGGACTATGCTATGTTATCACACTTAAGGAATTACCAATATGCATGCTAAGAATACTGAGGATACATAAAAGGTATATAAAAGAAGAAGCAAAAAATCATCTTGGTATCATCATCACCCCTCAAAGGCTTCCAGAGGCTGATGCTGCCCTGGTGACACCCAGGCCCAGCAATCAGGGTGATTTTCCCGCAGAAGGCTCAGGCTGAGCCCAGCCCAGCTGGAGGGGGAGGTGTCCCTGCCTCAGGCCTGGCCAGAGCAGCGCTGCCCTGACCCCGGGTGTCCCTTGGAGCAGCTCTGTCCCTGCGGCAGGTGGCTGCAGAGGCGCTCGGATCCGGACACCGCCGCCAAGGCTGCAGGCAGAAACTCAGCTCTGCTTGTCATTTCACCTGGGAATTATGTAAATCAAAGAGAGCAGCTGTTAAATTAAAGCGTGAGAAGGTAATGCCTTCAGGTAATGCCCACTGCGGCCAAGCCGCTGGATTTTAAAGAATTATAGAATTTGTTATTTCCTTATTTCTTTCCATGGGAGATGGAAATAAAGGCTCAGAAGAAAAACCCCCTAATTATTGACTTCCCTGAGGAGACACCCTGATGGCTCCCCACAGAAAGAATTTAACTTAGCGCTGGGACAGGGCAGCACCAGTGGTCACAGAGAAGAACAGCTTATCACAGACCCTTTCTCAAGGAAAATTAGACTCATTTTTATATCCTGTGGGAAATAAGTGACTTTTCAATAGGGCTTGCAATAAAGAAGAATTTTCTCAGAATGGAAAATCTGAAAAACCTTCTGCATTCGGAAATCTCCATAGGAAGTACCTTGAATAATCATTTAAATACCAGTTCTGATACTTTATGTTAAAATCTCATTCAGAAAGAAACATGTAAATTTAAAATTGTCTCATTTTATTGATTTCATGTCTATATTAGCTTTGAATTACTTAATAAAATCTCACTCCAGAAAATGAAACCACTTTGCTAAGATTAATCTATTCATTATATTATTTTAACTAGAGCAATTACTAAAGTTTCTAAGGCATATAAAAGGATGGAAGTTCTAGATTAGGACTGTATCATAGTGTTATCTTCAATTAAAACATTTTAAATTAAAGAGCGGGTCTAGATTTGCAAAAATTTTGGGGAAAAATATTCATCTTGCTTTAAAAAAACATCCCCACCTTGTTTTCTTTAGAAAAGAAATCCTACCCAAACATTCCAGCTATTGTTCAAGTATTGAGAAAACCCTTCAGGCGTGGACCACTGCTGGTGCTGCAATGCAAGGTGACATTGACGTTCTGAGCAGCTGATTAGCAGTATTGCTGGGCACATTATGATTGCCCTAACTCGGGAGAATTTTCAAGATTTAATATTTTTCCTAGATGAAAAGCTAATTTAAATATCATTCAAATGTAAAATCTCCCAGAAATTTGGACTGAGTCTATTGAGACATTCCAGTTTCATTTGAAGACTTTCAATGTTACAAAGTCAGTTTAATCTCCCTTTTTGGAAATCTGAATGAAAAAGGGAATTTTCTCATTTGAAGATATGTTCTTCTCATTTCCTTACCTGTCTTCTGTTTTTCCCTCCTTCTTTGACCAGATTTGATTTTTGGGCTTTTGAATTTTTAATGTATTGGCATTTTCACCTGAAAATACATTGTGAAAATATTCCTGGGCATCTCTGTTCTCTAATTGTATTTAAAATATAATTATCAGTAGTTTGGGTAAGCTCAGAATTACATATCAAACTCATGCAGAAATGCAAGTACAATTCATACAAACACCCTTTCATTTGTTCCATTTTATAATACATGGTTTACAAAATGCTTTTTATAAAAGTAGCATGCAGTGAAGATAAAATCACTATGGAAAAGAAATAATTCAGACAAAGGAGGAAATAGTTATCTTCCCTACAGATTTTACTGTTGGCTGTTTTTTGTTGCCTGTTATGTGTTTGCATTAATGTATGAATAAATAGTACTTGGTTGGGTCATTCACAGGGTAGACAGTCACTGAAATAATTCTTGGAGGCTTGGTGCTTACTGAAGACTTAATTTAGTCTTTTACTGCGCTGCATTGCAAATAGTCAGATTCTGATTTCATTTACACCAAAATAAATAGAGTAGAACTACATTCACTTTGGAGGAACTACTCCAATATACATTGCTTAATTAAGAACAGAGTCTAATCCTTCATCACTCTCATTTATGGATCTCTTGGCATACATGGAGAGGGAGCAGCTGGTGGTAGTTATGTCCACGGTAACTGTGAGGAGAGTTTGCATTCAAGTTCTGTTGGTCATTTGTGTTTGATAAATCCCCCTGGCACTCACCCAGGTGTGGGGTTCTCCTGGTGCTGGAAGCACTGCAGCAGGTCTGCAGACACTCCTGGAGCACCTGTGACTGTGCAGGGGTTCTGCCCTGGGAGCATCCACAGATTAAATCTACATTGTGGACTTGGCCATGGCCCTGTATCCCTGCAGCATATCCCTTAACTCATTCTGGGTGTCTGGGCCATCGTGGATGCCCGTGTTGGACTGCCTAGGAAGCTGTGCTGTGGTGGGGAGCGTTTCAGCCTGTGCCCAGCATGGAACTGCAGACACTGGCTTGGGAGGGATGGGCACTCTTGGTAGCCTGAGAGAGAAAAGCTCTGGTTTTGGCCCCCTTGATATCCTGAGGAATCACAATGATTCATATACAAACAGTTTATATTCCCTCCATAACCTTACCAGCAAGGGAAGGAAAACTTCTACGCCTTGGCAAGAGTCCCCAGTGTAGTCAGAGCTTTGGCTGCACTTGTGTGTTTATGAATTCTAACAACTCCATCACGAATGCTGTCACCAGATACCTGGGCTCTAGCCATGCTGAGTTTTCCAAATGTTTAAGGATGGTTTTCTCTTAGGAGCATGCTCTCATTTGTTTTATAGTTACTATAAGCAGTAAGATATCATGTAAATTATTTTTAAAATTTTATTAACTCCTCAGCTTTTCTAGTCAAGGATGAAATACGTATGGTGTTACTTCCAGACTTATTGTGTTTTCTGTGTTTTTGTGCTATGGGGATGGCTTTACCTTTTTTCCCTAAGACCTTACATCCTGAGATACAGAGCAGAGAGACAGTGCAGATGGACCACCACCACTGGAGTTCAGAATGTACATGTGGCATTTCAAAAATGATGTTTGGCCTCCTGAAGAGAGCCAGTATAATATTTAATCTGGAAAGTATTTGAAGGGCATTTTCTGTGAAGGAAACTTTTAGCTGTGTAATATAGTTATGCAGACAAGGATTGCAGAAACACTGTCTAAACAAAGTGGGTTGTGGTATTAGGGAGGAAAGCAACATGAGGAAAAGTAGTGCTTCACTGTTTTGTTGCAAAGGAAACAAAGTGTCTCTTCATATTCTTTTGGGTTAAAAGCAATGCCCCAAAAGAGAGAACTCTGAGGGAAGATTAACCAGCTCAGTAGAGAAAGGAAGAAAATACCTTTTTGTGTACCATTGGGACAGAGTCCACCAGTCTGACTGATAAGTCAGTTAAAACTCTCCTTTGATTTCCAAATACTTTGTCTCTAAACAAAATTGCATAAGGAATTCTGAGAGAGTCAAAAGGATAAAAAAATCACTTCTCCAAGCTGAAGGAAAGCAGCAGAATAGTAGGAACAGAACATTCAAGTGGTGACAGGGGAAGGAAACTATTTTCTCTAGATCACATGGAAGTTTCCAGTACACTCTTGGCAATTAGGATTTCCGTGATGAGGCCAATTTATGATTTAAGGGATTCTGTAAGAAGTGAACATAAGTAAACAAAATCAATTTAAATCTTAACTAGATGTTAAAAAAAGAAAAAGGTAGTTTTGAATAAGTACTGTGGAGCAGATGTACAGAGTATTTTATTCCTTAGCTACAAATCTGCAAAACTCATATTTCCTTTAATCATGGTAAATTCGCTGATTATTCATCACCAAATTTCTGTATATCTCTGTAGATTTTTATTCCGTAAGAGCTCAGTTTCATTGTGCTCATCTCAGGGAGATGATTTGTACATTGGAAGAGTCACCCAATGAGCACCCCAAAGTCATTTGGAGAACCACCCCACTTGAGAGCAGTTCATCAGCCCAGGGATGGGCTGTCCGAGTAACCACTGAAAATCTCCCTGTTCTGCTTCAGCCCTGAGCTCTGTGTGTTTTTGTTTGACCTGCCCACTTCCAGGTAACCTATGTTTTTTGCATGTTGCAGGGTGTTTCTTCCCCTTCCGTAGGGAGTCACTGCTACATTTGCTGTATGCAAGAGAGGGATCTCAATTCCATTCCTGTAAGATCAGCTTTTTGGCAGCTGTACAGCTTTCAGGAGAAAAAGAAGAGACAGTTGGGAATGAGGAGATGTCAAGATGTTTTGAGTGCAGGAGTTGTTCTAACAGCAGGTCCTTGTTAGAAGTATGTAATTTTTGGACATGTCCCTGGCCTCGACTTTGTGCAGCACAGTAGCATTTCCAGAAATGAGCTGTGGGCAGAGCTTTTATCACTAAATCACACAACATACATCAAAATTTGTGTTTTAAAACCCTGTAGTCTTTGAGTATATAAAGGCCACTATTTCAGTGTGGTTAATTTTATTTCCTTATTATAAGCTTTAAAACAAAACCCAACAACAACAAAAGAGGAAAAAATTACCACTAAAACACAGCAGGTTTTTCTTCTTCAGTTTTGGAGGGAAAAATGTTGCTTCCAGGGTGAGATTTAGCATGCCAAGTCTTTGGCCAGAGCAAATTTTTAAAGCTGTATCATAAACCTCTGAAAATAGGAGTTTATAATAGAAATGCAGACATACAGTTAATTATATCATCATGAATGGCGCCACTATAATTAGCTAACTTCTATATGATGCCAAGTTTTAAGCTATTTTACTTTTATGGCACTGGATGTCAAAAGCTATTTATTTTAGTTTCTTTCATTTTTTTCTTTTATTGTCTTACTGACCTGGCTCACCAGGTTAGGAAAATGGCTTGCAGATTTTCCTTCAGCCCTGAAGAGCCCTTGCAACCTCGAAGGTTGGCAGATTCTTAGAACCTGGGATGTCAAAGGGAGTGGATTCCCTGCAAAGGCAGGCAGCAGGTTATCAGTAGAAGCAGACTTCTGTGGATAACGTTGGACTTGTGGTTCCCACTGAAGGGCTTTTTCTGAGATGACTGGCAATCTCAGCTGGACAGAAATCTGCTAATATTTGGGTATTACAAATACTTTTAAGGTGACAGTTTTAAAAAAAGATGAAATAAAGAGAAGAAAAGGAACATAATCTGTTTTAGAAATACAATATTTCCTACAGGTTCAAAAACAGAGAAAGGTGCTAACAACAGACACAAGGAGATTATGGGATGAGAAAATCTCCTCCCTTAAGTTTCTGTTTTCAAGCAACTGTAACCCTTTTGCAGCTCATTGCTTTTTAGGTGCTTTATAGTCCACACAGGAATCACTGTTTCACCCATCATTGAAATGCAGTTTCCTCTAGACGTGAATACAAAAAGCTTTACAAAAATATGATCATTTACATTGCAGAGCAAAGATCAACATATTATTCAGTTAAGGAATCTGAGGAATCTGTGAATTAACCACACATGCTCAAATATTATTTAAATTGATAATCAAAGCTTAACAGATGTCATAATTGAAAACAATTATTATAATTTGAATACCCAGACAAAGTCTTGCCTGTTTTTTAAGATGGTAAGTTAAATTTTAAGTTTTTTTATTTCAAAGAGAATGAAAAAATATTTTATCAAACAATATCCATATGATTATTATATATTCTAAAGTTACTAATTATCTTTAATATTTAACACATTTACATGTTTTTATATATGTATAAATTATGACTAATATTGATATGTATGATACCAGTTTTCTCAATGATATTTAATAAGGATCTGAAGGTAAAACTTTAATTCAAACACAGTGTACCCCAAAGCCTATTGCTCTTTAGGGATGGGCTAAATCATGCCGCCTTCCTTTTGGTCTAAGAGTGATGTGTAAGGTGATGTGTTGAGGCAATCCTGCTTCTGGGGTTATTTTTGTATGTGTCTATGTGAACTAGTGCTGCTCCATGAGTGTTTGGGCAACTGGATGTTAACAGGCTTTACAGTCTGATAGTCCTGAATTGTTTTGTCCTGTTTTCTGCTGATCTGCATTTCTTCAGATCTGCCATCTAAGTTGATTTCTCCCAATAAAACTTCCGATGATAATTTTCAAAGTATTTTGCTATTCAGTAAATCAACAGCACAGTAGGAATTAGCATGGATTCTTCTGTATGTTTTTGGTCAATCTTTTCCTTTTCTTGGCCATGTGCTTGTCACCTTTCCACGACAACTCTTCTTTTTGTGATCATTGTTGGCTGGATGCAATTTTCTGGCTACAGGGAGTTCCACACCTGCTATTACCCTGTACAGAGCTGACAATGCAAACTAATGACATGAGCTCAGTTACCACATGCTCCTTTATTTCATGTTGGCTTATTAAAGGATCCTCAGGCGGGTCCTGCCAGCTCTGATGCATATGAGCAATCCTGCTGATTGCAGCAGAACTGCCCAAGTGTGCAAGGAATGAGGAACTGGCTACTGAGAGAAGAACAATTTCTGCTAAGACAGGGCATGTCAAACCAGTGGCCACCAGCCAGTGTGATGGAATTAATGAGGGGAAACAGTAGCCAGCAGTGACAAGTTGGGATAAACTCAGAGAGTAGCACTGCCACATCCAATTACTGTATTTCATTGTTGTTCCCTGGAAATGGGGAGCCCTCTGACAACCTCCGTGAAAGCTGAACTGGAAATTCTGGAAATAGAAAAAGCCAGTGTGAGTAAAGTTTATGCTGATCCCCTTTATAAAAGAACAAATGCTAACACAGAAAAAGCCTTGCCTTTCCTTTCTGTCCTTGACTTTGCTACAAAGTCTGCACTTTCCGTCCTTGCAGGAAGTGTTAAAATAAATTGCTTTCAAATGAAAAGAAAAATAAAAGTTAGGAAAACATTTTTTTTGTCTAGGCCTAATTTTGTTCTGTTGGAAGTGATGCTCTTATGTTTTGATGAAAAGCATATTTTGATCTAAAACTCTTGTATAAAGCAAATTGGACTATCGAGATTCCTGGGACTACTTTAAAAAGTAAAACCTAAGGCATCTTTTTCCATGCCTAATAAGGACATTTACTGGTAAAGGAACCAGAGAATTAGTCCAAAGAGTGCAAAACCCATGTTGATGCCAATGATATTTTACTCCATAGAATACTTAATTCAACCATAGATTCTGATACATATGAACAAAATAATAGCCTGGAGGAATGATTCATGTGGAATTATTTAATTCTGCCTGGAAGAGTGTTACTTTTAGCTGGGAAAAACCTTCTTGCAGGCTGGTAGGCAGCAGATTCTGCAGCACAAAGCCAAATGACATCACCAGCTTCTCTGTGTAACAAAAGGCCAGTGGCATCCCCCCTTGCTGAGTGAAAATTAGCAGCAGGTCTTTGCACTGTGCACATACTTTGAGAGGAGGGAATTGTGTCATTGTTATTTGCTATTTCCGCAAGCTGACACTTATCTTGTAAGCACATCAACTGTTTGCTTTAGCTCCACAAGTCATTTCCTATACATTATATCAGTTAGTCATGCTGCTCTGCATTGTGTGCAAAAGAGGTTAAATTCCACATGTAGAGAAATAAAAGATGAAGGAGAACTATCTAAATAATTGTTTTAGAATGGGAGCAACTATTATTTTCTTTAAAAAGTAACTGTGTCGGTAAACTGTTTCAGACTTTTGTGTCTACATTTGGAGCCAGATCAGTGCATCAAACCCTTAAACTCCTTGAAGATGAAGCAGACCAGATCAAATTCTACCAGATTACTAAATTAGAATCATAACTTTCCTTGATTTTTACAACCCAAAAAAGCATGCAGACCTATCTGGAGAAAAAACAGAGCTGACTAGATATGCAAACAGAGAAAAGTTATCGGGGGGGGGAGGATTTCATACATTTAGCATATGTAAAGAAATGCATTTTTGTAATTGTATTTTCACAGCTATTGCCCAGTTTTACTGGCAAATGTTTGTCTGCTGAATTGTTGCTGGGGAATTGTTGTATCGTTTCTAGGGAATCGGAAGTAGTTTTTTTCCAGCTTTAATATCATTGAAGCTTTGGTTTTGGTTCTGCCTTTTTACAGTAATGTTTGCTTACTCTTTATTTTTTTATTTAATTACTGTCATGCATAGTGCTGCATTGTACATATGAGAATATACCAAATAGAACTGTAATTCCTCAAGCACAAGGGGAAAGTAAGAGGGGAAAAAGAAAGCAGAACTATGAGGGAATAAAACATTCTTTGGCAAATAATAATGAATATTTTATTTAGCTTGGTTTGAAACATAGCACAGTAAGATTCTCTTAGAGAGCTAGAATATAGGCTTTTTTCAGTCTCTTGGCTCTATAGTAAGATCCTGAAAAATGTATTTCCTTAATCCATGATTGAATACAAACTTATCAGTCAAGATTTTCACAGTCTGTAGATTTCTACAATAGAAAGAGTTCAAATACTAAGGCAACACAGTTCACTTTTTTCTTGTTCTCACTATATCATTCTGTGTAACTGTATTAACATCACTGTTCTTCATATTTTCTTTATTTTTAAATATCCCAGGACAATATTCTAAAGTCTTTGTGGAGAAAAAAGTAAAAAATTATGGTTTCAATTCTCCAGACACTGAAGCAAGTGTTTAATTTAAAGCATGTGGGTAATACAAATTTGCTTCTGTCATTGGCTTCTGGACCTGAGCCAACACATTTGGAATGCATCCTGCATATTTATTCTACAATATACATGATTCAATCACATGTGTGCAAAGTTGTTTGTGATTAAATTTGTCAATTAAAGTAACTGAATTGAAATTTACCTGAGAAAAATTTACATTCAATGACATTCCTACAATAAGGGTAACGTCAGAAGACAGAGAAGTCTTTCATTTTTCAAAAAAATCCCTAGCATTTGAGGCCAAATATCTGTATGAATTTGGTGGGTTTTTTTTCTTTCTTGAAAAATAATTTTAAAAATAGAAATTGGTTTGATTTTTAAAATAAGATGATCAGTGCATTGCTCTTCATATTCTCTGGATATTTTTTTGGTGCTTGAGTGTGTCAGAAGTATCTGAAGAAAGTGCAGCAAACTTTCTCATCTGATTTCTTAATAACTTTCTTTTTGTTTCTCAAAAAAACACACTTCCATTTCAAAAGTTCATCTGCAAACTGTTTCTTCTTTTGAGGTTTGATTTTGATTGTGTGACATATTAAAATAAAATGCTGATGTTCCAGAGCCAGTCCTTTGCTCGTGTCTGCCCTGGTGGATTATTTCTGAAAAATGTAAGAGATAGTTGGGTACCTAAATTCTGCTACTGAGATAATTTACATTTATTCAGGCTCATATATATATATATATGTTTGTTTTCATATATATATTATATATATGACAGGGAGAAAAGAAGAGAATTATTACTCCATTGGTAACAACTGGCTGGTAGTGAACAGCAAATAAGAGGTTCTAAAGAGAAAGAAGTTTGTTTCTAGATGACCTGTCTGGAGTCCTGTATTATGTACTTTTATTCTTAGAGAAGCTGTAATATCCAACAGCTGCTGTTCTGCTGTGTCATTTTCTGTTTACAAAACAAATATAAGAACAAATGTGAGAATATATTATTATTTTTCAGACAAGTTGCATGGGCCTGACTGATAAACTCCATCTTTTGCCATCAACAGGAAGGAATTATGTATTTTTATTGATATTCATATTATTCATTTCAGAGATGTTGTTGAGAGTGAAGGGCTTCCAGGATGGCTGGAATGACCCTACAAAATGTTTGATGTGCTACTGTAGGAAGCAGAAATTTCCTTTGGTGTCTTCTGATGAAAACGTAGACTCTTTGTTCCCTGGTTCTCTGATTCCTGGACTACTCTCTTCAAAAGAAATTTCAGCTTTTTGTGTTATTTTTAAAACAGGAAGAAATGTTTTTTCTCTGTTTTTAACTTTGTCACTGAAGGCAAAACTTGAAAGAACTTTTTAACATAAGCACAAAAACACGAGCATCTGTTTTCCTGGTGAAGAGTGAAATGTCTCAAAGGAAGCTCCATGGCAGGGTGACTTGTTTCCATCCACACCTAAGCCACCAACGTGTGCTGCAGCCAGCGCTGGCACTGGGGGCTGAGGCTGCTCAGACACACTGACTGAAACCTCTCTTGTGGAAACTTCCTCACAGGACTGGTGTACAAAGCTAACTATTGATAAAGTGCTTTTAAAGGAGGTGCTTAAATAAAAATCTTTGGTACTTATGCAAGGTCAGAGATTATCCTCTACTTTATAAGGGGCCAGAGGCAAATCAACTAAAGCATGAGCACCGAAGAAAATTTTCCTATGGTGCTCTGATCTTCATTTTGTTTGCATGAGATCTGGCATGAATTTTATGTCCTCAATATGGCTCTACTGAGGATTTAATTTTAATTAAACTGACTGCTTGAAGAGGTTAAAAAGAGAAAAGGTCAATATGCTGAACACCACTGAAGATAGGATAGAATGCTTTACCTCTGATCTGCTGGAGGCCAAAGGTCTTACTTGAGACTCCAATATCTCCCAAACCTTCACTGAATTCCTAAAAAAAAAAAATTATTATTCTAGAATGAGAGCAAGTCTCATTCTCATTTCTCATTCTCATTTCTCTCAGGACTTCTCTTATGGGTAGAGGCATACATGTGAGGGATTCAAAAGGAACAAATAGATAACAAATGGAAGCATCAGAAGCATTAGAATGTCCAGAATTATGCTTCTCTACTGTAATGTCATTATTTGGGATGATTTTGATATGGTGTTCTACATTTTGACCAGCTTGCTTTCCTCCTTCTGTTCACCTTTAGAAGATCTCTAATGGACATAGTAAAAATTACCCTGAGCTGTTAGTTCTGCTTTCATCTTCAGAGCCATCTGGTTTCTTGAATCCATGTGTGGTGTTTTTTTTTACCTGACAGTCAATAGAGACTATGAAATTACTAATGGTAGAATCAAGGCTCCTAAAAACTTTCTGGTACTCTTTTTCTTTTTAATCATCCATCTTTCTTTTTCCATATTAGCATTTATGCAAGCATTTTAGGGGCCATGGATGATCTCTTCCTTATTTACCTGCTAATTACTTAATAAGAGAGTTCACTCAGATCCTGCTCAGTAAGTCAAAATCTGAAACCTCAGCACTAGTTACTTTTCATTTGATGATTTTGAGTACTCAGCTCTGGTTTGAGTGCTTCATTCTGAAGTCTGCAAGTCAAGACTCCTGTATTTAGGTGTTTTACAGGAGGTTCTGCTGGTTTTCACAAAGCATTGATACAATCATTACATACACAGATCAGCTGGACAATAATATCTTCTCTAGTAGATCTGTGCAGCCAGTGCAGAAGTACAGAGTGGAAGGATATAAGACATGAAATCTTTTGTTAACCCAGGAGTTACCTTTTGTTCTTGTTGTGAGACCCAAAGGTAATGATGACTTTCTATTAGCATGAACCACTGGAATGTTAATGACTTGGAAACTTAGGGAGATGGGGCAGTGGAATTATCAAGTGGGACACTATAAACCTTGGGTGAAGATACTGGGTTGTGAAAATTCACCTAACCAAGCTCTTTTTTTGTCTTTGTCACATTCCACTTATGTATTATGCCAGCCTTTGTTTCCTTAGGTTAACTTGCTATCTGGAAGTAAACACTGAATTACCCTCAGCGTAAAGTTTATACTCATCCCCTTGCAAACCGCACTGCTCCTGACATCAGAGGTGCCATAAAGTATGCCCACTTGAAAGGATAGCACATGGCTAGTTTATTGACTTGCATTCCTGGCCTAGGTGCTGAAGAATGATGATTCTCCAGGCATACAGCTTTTTGGGTGAGTCTGAAATGGCTTTTGAAGTGATTTGAAACATGCCTTTGGCTAAGGAATCACTGGTTCCCCTGAAGTAAACAAAGGGACTGTACTGCTACCCAACTATTGCTGTGTCACACCAGGAAGGTTCCCTCTGAAGGGTGTCAGCAGTGGTGAAGCAGAGGAACCTGCTGAATTCATGCTGACAAACAGGAGTTTATAGAAGCCTGGCTGCTGGCAGGCTGCAGCTGAAAGCACAAAGAGGATCGGATAGGCAAAGCAGGTGGTTTATGAGCAGTGTTTCATACACAGAAATGTGAGATGCAACCTTTGTTCCTTTAGGAGACATTGTTTTACTAGAGATAAGATACTGCATTTCAAAGAATCCAAGTGCTTACAAACCAAGGATGAAACAGAAACCTAACTTGGCTACTTGAGTACTGAGAGCCTGACTGTGGTGGGAAGGAATGTTTTATTAGCCTGGGCTTGGTACTACTCTGTTAGTTGTGTGACTGTAAAACTTTAATGAATTTTCATGCAAATTCCATTAAAACATTGTTCTTAAAAGCTTCAAGAAATTACCTTCATGCATGACTGCAGTTGTATTTTGTACAAGAAAGTACAGTACAGCATTTTTTTTGTAAAAGGTTTTGAGAAGATATTTCTCCTCTAGCAGTTTCCTTGGGGACAAGAGTCCCTCAGGGAATTGGTGGAGGTATTGATGAAGACACACTAAAATCCCATTATCTATCCACCCTTCTGTCCACAGTAGGTACCTGTCTCACAAGCTTTTATATTTAGGCTTTATACCATAAAAGTGTGATTTCTTTCAGGCAAAGTGTTTGGAGTTTTATAGGTTAGAACAAGCGCAGTGCACACCTCTGGAAGTGATGGTAGGTGATATCTTCTCTTTCTTTTCACAAAGAAGCAAAGAGGAAGCCTGAGCCAGCCCATGCATGTAACAGAAAAGTGCAGATATATCCTGTGGAATTGAACAAACTTAGATCAAAGGCATTGTATATGAAGACATAAGGGGAATCCAAATGTTTTGAATTATTATTGAATTATATTTACTTACTAAAGTACAATTTATTTACTTCTTTTTAACTTAACCATATTAAAGCTCCATACCATGCTGTGTGTTTTGAAAGCTGTGTATCTTCTAGTGGTTGTTGGTACTGAGGCGAGGGATGAGAAAGGAAAGAGAATCAAGGAAATACCTGACAAAATTTAAAAAGTGAAGTATGAGAAAACATTTTGCCACTGACCTTGCTTACTGACTACATTTTTGCATCCTTTCTGTAGAAAATACTATTTACTGGAGAGGTGCCTAGAGCAGAGTCCCAGACTGCAGAAAGACCCACAATACAGCACAGAAGTAGCAATATCAGGATGTTGTCACAAAACTTCTAAGGGTGCCCTGGACCCAGCACTTCAAAACAATTTCAGTGTGTGAATTGAAGGTTTGAATAAGGGGAAATTATGAGATGGAGTAGAAAGCAATTATTTGAATTTACCCAATATGTTAATAGCGGAGAAAATGCAGTGAGGTTAGCAGGATGTTTAAAAATAATTTTCATGTTAACTGGTTTAATTCAGTTATGCAAAGAGGGAAACACTTAAATCCATCAAACCACAATGAGTTTTAGCTTGCAGACTTGCTGCAGTTTCTCCACTGAAATCAGAGCAGAGGATGGGTGAGGCCACATTTTGGAGTTAGATGCTAACAGCTGGCCAGATCTGTGATCTTTTACCTCTTGATCTTTTCTTAATCTTCCAAGCGTACGCTTAGAAGCAACAGCTTTCTATGCCAAAGTGTAACTGCTGATATTTTCCAAGCCCTGTTTTCCAGCTCTGATGGTTCTGGTACACTTAAGCTATATGTTTGACACATATGACTTTATCATTTGGGAAGGAGCACTACATTTGGAATCCAGGGGGAACAAAGTAGAATTCAATACTTTCTAAGGGAAATCAAAGAGTTTGGTTTTTAGGGCAAATATAACATGTTACTATTAATTAAAAGAAGAGGTTTTTTATAATAAATTCTTCAATGGTCTTGAAAATATTTTTATAGTATCATGCTTTATTCTTACACATTTAAAAGCGACAATCACAACATCACCTCATCAGAGATACAGCCTATGCTTACAAATCTCTTTAACTGTTACGGGTAATTTCTGTTTGCTGGAGCATTTTATTTGTGCTGTTTGCTTTTCAGGGTCTGTCATCGATTAAACAAATCCTAGGGGATTTTCTGAAAACTTGCTAGAGTACAACTTCTCCATGCACCCTTGTTCTGTTTGTCTAAAACTGCACCAAAGTTGGAACTAAAGTATGTGTGTGGGAAGGACATATGGCTAGGTAGAAGACAGCATATGTCTTTAGTATGCACTTACCATGCAGTTAGTTTAGACAGCATCTGTTGTTTGTTTAAACAACTTTTTTTTTTCTTTTGTAGGGGGAGGGTACAGTCTGTTTAAAGGGGACCTGCAGAAGGAGGGAGGGGAAAGGTTTATGTCTGTTTTCTTCATTTTTTTCCCCTTCTGTTTAAGGAAGAATTGCTCTGGCTTGTCTTTTGTCTTAGAAATAACAGGACTTTGAAGCACTATCTTTCATGGTTTTGTTGCAGGCGTTTTTGGATTGCTGAGGCTCTGGGAGTTTTTGTCAGCTTTAAATGAAAGGGAGAGTAGGTGTGGATTGCTAACAAAGAGCATTTCTCCAAGCCCTCCTAGTGAAATGCATTTACATTTCTGGTACCATTAGAGCACTCCTGTATAGTTAGAACCCTGTGAGGACCCTGTGAGGCTGTTTGGTGCATACAGCTGATTTAACATCTGCATTTGGCATACATTGTGGTGATCAGTTATTGCAGCCCAGGCTGCTGCTATTTATTTGGTGGGAGCAGATGTTTGTCCTCTTGCTCCTGGGAGCCCCTGATCTGCAGGCAGCTGCACCTGTACCCAGGCACTAAAAAAGCAGGAGAGGTGCAAGAAGAGAGGTCTATTCTGGCCTGTTTTATTCCAAGCATAGCTGCCCTGAAGTCCCTGGAGCTGCCCCCTTCACTGAGTGGGCACCTACCTGAACCCATGAGCCTTAGCTGGCTCAAATTTGTCACCAAGGCTTCCCATCCCAAAACCCTGGAATACTCAGGAAGTTCTGAGCAGTTCCATGACCTCCCTCCTCTGCATCATGTTTTAATAGTCATGAGCCTGTAACCAAAATCAGCTATTAAAGAATTTACACAATACCTCACACATGAAGTAGGCCAGAACTTGGCAACAGCAGTGGTGTTTTGCTAAGCAAGTACAAATACAGAGGCAGACTCAATTTTGGCAGGAAAGAATTCCCAACTCAGTTAATAGGCTTTTTACATGTAAGATCTCTCAGATGTCTCAAATCAACTGGTTTGCCACTTGTCTTTTAATTTCCAAGGAAAAGCATAGCAGACAGACCTGGATTTCTATGGTGCTTATTGTTTCAAGAACTCCCATACTGGAAAGAAAAGAAGAGGCAGAAGGAGAGGGAAGTGTCTTTCGTCATAAGAATTGTAATTACTCAACGGAATACTTTCAGTATTTTAATTTGAATGTTTTTAGGGACTGTTGGTATCATGCAAAACAATGTGTTCAGTTAGGAACTTCAGTTCTAAGTTTTCCCTAAAGTCCCACAGCTGGATAAAACCCCACAAGTGTGAGTGCAACCGACTCCATGAGGTCTGGACCGCAAGGACACCTCCAGGCCCCGTAGCCTTGAGTGGGAGCACACCAATCAATTAGCTGAAGGAAGACTCATTTCCAAAATGTTTCACTGTTGCCCCCCATTTATTGTTTATTGTTTATTATTTCTATGCTAAAGTCACAACCAAAAAGCAGAGTGAATATGTTTCATAACTAGATATGAGAATAATAAACCATGTTTGATTTTTAATAGGAATAAGTACCCCTGAAATTTAACAACTAATGAGGAGGAGGAATGATTAATAACTTCATGGAGACAGGTTACTCTAGGAAGGAGAAAACATTAAAAAAATCGATTCAAAAGAGATGTTTGCTACTCTTCCAAAACACTTTCTAGCAGTTGTGCTAGAAACTATCACAGCTGCATCAAAGATGTCCTCTTTCTTTACAAGTTGCCTTTGCTGCAGAAGTCACAGGAGGGAGCTCTAAGGTGAGTGCAAAATCACCTGGAAAATGGTACTTGAAGAGTAACCACTGATAGTTCCTCTCAAAATATCTGTTGGGATTCTGCAAATATCTGTTAAACATCCATTGTGGTTCAATGGTGTTATCAATGAGCATAGATGGAAAAATAAGTCTGTGTTTTGTCTATTCAGTGCTGAGTGGCTGCAAGGAGGTGGGAATAGAGTGTTAGAATCCAAAATGAGTTTTCAGGCTGAAAAAATGTCCACATTTTCCTCTCTCAGAAAAAGTGTCCTATCAGACTCACCCAAAATACTGTGCAAATAATGAATGAGAACAACCAAGTGGATAATACTCATTACAGCTGTATGTGAGGGCTACAGTGGCTCACAAACTGCAGAAGAATCATGAATATGTTTATCTCACATAAGATTAAATTGCTTGTTCTTCCTGCCATTGTCATCATGCATTTGGCCTTGGCTGGACAGTTGTACAGGTGTGAACAAATTGGAAAGGATCCAGAGGAAAGGAAGGTGAATAAGGAGAGGTGTTGCAAGCATGACTTTGGAGGAATGATTGAATGAAATAGGATTCTCTATTTAGAGAAGACTGATAGAAGACAAGTATGCAAGTGTGCAAAAGCTGTGAAAAGAATAGAATAATCTATCCTCCACATCTGTGAGGCATGGGAAAGGAAATAATGAGCTTATCTTGTGTCAAATGACTTCTGGCTTAATGCTTTTTAAAAAATGTCTAAAATAGTTAAGATTAAAAAAAATGCTAATGCACAGGGAGGTGCTGAAGCTTCATTTTGGACATCTTTGGATAAACATCTGCCAGAAATAACAAGACTCTAATTGAGGGTGCTCTGGGAGTAAGGTTTAGTACTCTGTACTAAATACCTGTTTGAAGTTTTTTCTGGCCTTATTTACCGTGATTCTCTGAGTGCTTCAGGTTCAGTACAAATCTTGCTTATTCCTGTTTCTCTTCTGTGTATCCTTCTGCATGTCAGTGAAAGGCCAGGGTACCCAGGTGGGGCCCTGGATGCCTCAGTTCTGCTGCACCAATAACAGGCATAGGGAATTTATTTTGATAAATCCATTGTACCTTTTAGACCTACATAACCTGAACTTAGTTTTCAGCAATTTTTCTCCCAGGGAAGACATCGAAATTCCATTACTGGACCCACTGTGCAGTAACCACCCTGCCAAACCTGTCTGAGTGCTGATTTGTGTAAGGATAAACTGAGAGGGATAAACTTTGAAGATGTGTGTGCTTGAACACTGGTTTGGCTGCACTGAAGGAAAAATGAAGGCATGGAAATATGTTAAGCAATTCTACATGGTTACTAGAGGTTTGGTTGAGGTGCTGTGAGGAACAAAAGCAAAAGTTATTTTTTGGGCAACATTTAACTATTGTATCTCAGTATTCTTAACTACTGATCCATATAATAGGCCTTATATTTTAATTTTTTTTTTTCTTTGGCAGGAAGAATGCAGAAACAATTTTAATGTAAGTAATTTTATTTATATGCACTCTAAACATATTTGTATACACAAGGAGCTCCAATTGCAGTGTAATTAGAGTAACATGAGAGACTTAAGATCAGGAGTTCAAATTTATATTTGTAAATATTTCACTAACTTCTAAAACACTCTTCAAAGATGTTTATTATCTCCATTTTCTGATTGATGAGTTTGTCATACTTCCAAATACAGAGAGAGTTTCCTTCATATACAAGACCTTTATTACTTGAATGTTTGGATGATCATAACTGTTAAGCTAATTGAAGCAAGAAACTAAAATATGTGGATTGGAGAAGAAAAAAGGTGAGGAGCCTGCTTACATCTTTCCATTACATATAGAAATAACCTACATTATTACTATTTTTACCAAACACTAATAGCTGCTCATATAAAAAAACAAAATGAGACATATGACCAATATGGATGTGTATTTATTTTACAAGAAAGATTTGTGAACTTGGGAGATGGTGAAGACTTTCAGATCCTTTAAAAAAACCCTTCATTTGTTTTATAAAGTCTATTACAACATCAATCCATCCATGCTGTCCAAAGAAAATTTTGTTCTAGGTGATCAAGTTTCTTATTGGCATGTAATGCTGGAAGTGATATGCATGCAGCAGATTCATCTATTGATTCACACATTGCCAATAGGTTATGGCACAGTTTAGTCTGGATATTGTCTGTTCGGCTCCTTTCAGGAAAAATCTTTTGGATAAGTTGCTATTTCTGGAAATAACTCTTTTAGAAAATGCTGGCAGAAATCTATTGGTCCAAGACAAATGTGGAAATACAAGGGACTTTTGGCAGAAACAGATGAGAAGTAAAATTTCTTGAATTATATGATCTCAAAATCTGTTCTTACAGTCTTTACCTAAGTAAGGCACTATCAGCCCTAGCAGGGATTTCTGTAGTGATGTCTAAAGGAAAGATTCCTATTTCTGTTTTTCATTCTTCAGTAGACAGTGGAGAATATTTTTTGATTAACTGAGTACTGAGAATGGTTCATATTTATTCCAATTCAGCCCTTTAAGACTACCCACTCTGGGATAACAGGTTAGGATTTGGGTTTCGGGACTGAAGGCCTTCAGAATTCCACCGAATTCTGCTCAGCCAGAGAGCTTCCCCAGCTTCTGCTCAGCTGGGAGTAGGGGTGGGGCTGGGGGTCTGTCTGGATTTCCTGTGCAGCCATGCCCTGCCTGGAGAGCTGGAATGAGGGCAGCTTTGAAGATGGAGCTGGAGCTCAATGCATGTTTGGGCTCAGAGGGACTGAGTTAACAAAGGGAGACTTTCCATTTATAATGAAAATGTACCTTATTCCAGTCTATTTTTAAGGCACTCTATTTGCAAATACTGTTGAAAGCCAATGCTGTTGAGATGCCTTGAAGCAGAAAATTCGTAACATTGTTCTTCAGTGAATGATGGGCTACACCTGGTATCATCCTTGGTAATTGCTGTCATTTGAAAGGAGCCTCTGTTGATCAAACTTAATTTTAACAGTAAGCAGTGAGTTCTAATAAAAAGCAATGAGCCTTTTTTTGGTTGGTTTGCAGTTTGTTTCTTCTGATGTTTTAAGTAAATTTTCATAATATATAATAATATATAATAATAAATGTTATCATTTGGAGATAGTAAATCCATCTGCTAATTTATTTTCCAATACAGGCATATTGTCAATTGATTAACCTGTTCAATAGTTAAAGAAAGAAGACAAAATAGTCTCTTTTGCTCCATGGAGACTTTCTAAAGCTGAAAAGAAAAGAAGGCAAAAGGTATGTGCTTCATAGCACCACTGGTATCACATACATGAGGGATGGATTCTTCGCACAGCTGATGAGCTGAAAGAAAGATCCTTGGAATAAATATGTCATCTCTGTTGAGATGACTAAAATGGGGCAGGAAAGAGATTATTTTACTAACAGCTGGGACTAGGTTTGTGGTTTCTAGAAAAGATTAATTTCTTCTGAGGCTGCCTCCCTGCTATGGAAGAAATGAAGTTGAATCTGGGTGTGAAAGCACTCGCAGTGGCTGCAGAGGGCTCTTCCCTCACGTTCACTTGTGGGAGGCTGGGCACCAGTCCAGCCCTGAGGAGGTGGGGGGTCACCACTTCCATTTCTCCTCCACATACTAGGATTGCTTGGGATCGCTGAGGAGAGAGAATGGCTTTGCTGCAATGAGGTCCCAAGAGAGACAGAATGAAGCTGAATCTTTAGAACTGGGTCTTCACTTGCTCTTTGGAGCTGTTTTTTTTTTCCTTTTTCTTACTTTTATTTTTTTTTTGGTAGGCATATTTCTAAAATCCATAAGGAAAGAGAGGGATTTTTTCTTCACCTTTTGAAGATTGTTTTTGCCCTTCCTATCTGTGGAAGTAGTTCTAGAAATTACTCAGATAGTCATTGGGCCCATGATTATTTTTCTTATTCTGTGCTATAAATATCTCTTTATTCTGAGACAGTAGTCCTTAACCATAAATGCTTTTCTAGCAGCACTGCATGAAGTTGAATAAATGTTAGCAAAGAGTGTTTCAAGTACGTGGTCGGGGCCATGGCTTCCAAAGGACTTGGGGATGCCCTGCTCTAGCTTCTGTGATGTGGGTTTAGCAGCAAGAAACAAACGACTGAATGTGAAACAGCACAGGCCACAGCTCTTGCAGTATATATCTAATGTGAAAATCCAGGGAACTGGGACTCACCCAGCACACAGAAAGGTTTAATGGGACTTCAGGGAGCAGTGGACTTGAAACAGTGCTGGTTTTACTGAAATCTGAGTCTATGCTGGGGGTGGGGTAGTAGCTGCTATACTACCACCACTAAATTGCTGTTTACTGCTTTATGGAATTCTCTGCAGTTCCTGCTTCTCCCCATGTTTTATTAATCAAAGTGAGGAACTGGGCTGTAAGTCGCAGAATGTTCCTCTGTACCACTTTTTTGGGTAAGGAGGAGGAATTCACTGTGTTTTCCAAAGGACTGACAGAGTTTCTGTCCCTTTCTTGTTCCCTCCCCAGCCTCCATTCATTTTATTGTGGGAAAAACCACCTGTGGGTAGATGGACTAGAAAGGGATTTAGCGTTTCAAATGTCTTTGACTCAGAGATGTGAGCACTATCTACTGCTTTTCCTGTCTGTCTGTCTTGTTTAATAAATTTGTCCTTCCTTGCAAAGGAGACTTTGATAAGAGGACATCATGTCCTCTGCTGATCACTTGCTGTCAATGACTATAAAGGAGCTTTCTTCAGTTCATTCTGTATTAAATGGTGACTTCTAAGAAATTGTTACCTTCTTTTTTACTAGAAATGCTTCTTGAATCAGTCTACTTTTTTTCTCTCTTAAATGCAAATCTCCTACTGTGTTCTTAGCACTTTGCATTTATATGACACTTTTCATCTGAGGCTTTCAAATTGCAGCGTGTTATAATTTTGTTGGAAGTATGAAAATTTTACCTGAGATACATGTCCTGAAAGGAAGTTGTAGTCAGCTGGATGTCAGTTTATTTTCCCCAATAACTAGCATCAGGACAAGGAAATTGTCTCAAATTACACCAGAGGAAGTTTAGATATTAGGAAAAAATTCTTTCCAAAAAAGGGTTGTCAAGCCTTTGACAGCTTGTCCAGGTGGAGTCACTGTCCCTGAAAGTATTTAAAAGACATGTAGATGTAGTGGTATGGTTCAGAGGTGGACTCCGCAGTGCTGGATTTGCAGTTGAACTCGATGGTCTTAGAGGTTTCTTCCAACCTAAATGATTCTGTGTTTTTAATTAGACTAAACAAACAGTAACAAAATCATGGCCCTGAGTCTGCAGGCTGATCCCAACTGATTCAACCCAGCTCTCTCATGAATTCTTTGTGAAACAAAGTCTAACTTCAGATGCCTTTCCTCTGGAAACGAAGGAGCTCAGCTGCACCACATGATTAGTTTTCAAGCAAATAACTTTTTGGCTATCAATGGAGGGAGCCCAGGAGGAATGACCTGCAGGTGTGGAAGAAAATTTAACTTCCCAACCATGCAGTACTGACTCTTTGTTCTGCTGATGCAGGATTAGAGCTCAATGGGAAAGAAAAAGATCAATGACATTTAAGGCTTTGTCTTTACTGGGGTAGGATTTTTATGTTCTCAGCATCCATAACTGGGACCAGATTTTTCAATGCTACTCCACTCCCACTAGATCTTTAAGTACATACTTGACGTTAAAAACAGCTCAACACCAAATGTAGTGAATACCTGAAAATCCATCCACTTATTTGTATAATTAAGTTCTCTTTCCAGAAATATAGCTTTGTATTTTTTAACTCAGTCTTAATAACCGAAAATAACACATAAAATGTGTAGTGTGGGTGATATTTCTTTGAACCTAAAATAGTGGCAATTAACAGTGTCTGCTCACTGTTGTGGAAATTCCATTAGCAAAAATCCCAAAATAAACTCAACTAAAGTAAGCAAACTGGTTAGGACAGAATTAGAAATTGCTCAAACTGTTTCACAAGATGTTAGAGAAACTTAAAGCACAAATATCTTCAACATTTAGAATATTCTTTTATTATTACTTCATATTTCTGGGATTTTGTTAGAGCTGAATATATGACCTTAAGCATTAAGATTTTATCCTCCAGTTTTCTGTCTTCTTACAAAGTAACTTGATAAACAAAGGCTGGAATGTGTTTTGCTTTGGCCAAAAGAAAAAAAACTGTCTATGACTGTCTTAGATCTGTAAAAGTGCTTGTATTTGGCAAGTATACATATAATATTTGAAGGAGATTAATTTAATGGATCATAACCCATAGTATGGTCAGTACTCTGAGGTCCCATTAATAGAATTTTTAGATTGAAAACATAATTATCCAAGCAAATTTGAACCATTTGATAATAGTACAGTGCTTTCTGGTCCCCATGGCTTTGAATTCTTCTGGACCCAAGTGCTGTAGAATTTTGCCCTCCAGCCTCTCTCTGAGTGCAGAAGAGGTGGGACTCCCCTGAAAGCACTGCTGACATGACATTTGGATCTCCTGATGGGGCAAACTTCCTGCTTTGCAAATATCACTTGTTTCACCTGAGTAGGAGAGGTCGCAGCACTGTATTACACAGTTTATCTCAGCTCACGGAGCTGAGAGCCCTTGAAGAATACTTTGCCGTGTTGATTTCCAACGCTGTGGAAACAGCTTGGTTGGATGCTGCAAATGGATTGACACATCTCCATTGCTTATGTGATTCTTTACGTGATGAAGGACAGTTTGTTTTGAGTTTTGTATTCCAATGAAAAAGTCCATTAGTTAATTTTCCATTTGGAGGGACTCAGAAGTTATGGGGATTTTTGCTTTTTTGCTTTGTCTTGTTTTGAAGATATAATGAAGTCTTTACACTGGAAGCCTGCAGCAATCCTGTTATGCTGTGATTAATGTCACTGTATAATTCTGACAAGCTGAAGCCCTCCCAGGGTGCTCATTCATCATGGATCTCTCTATAGCTCTTATTTATTTATTGAACAACATGTAAGCACAGTTCTCTTTTTTGTTTAATGTACCAGCATTTCAGTGTATGTGGACTTCAAGGTTTCAGTTTTGTTGACAATAATGAGATCATCCAGACAATTATTGTTTGATTTTTCACTTCACTAGTGAGGAAGATTAAAGAAGAGTTAAGGAGCTTTGTCTGCTTCCTGTTACCCATTTACTGAGGGGGAAGAAAAACTAACTGTTCAAAATGTATAAATTATGAGACTCACAATCAACCAGTACATGAGGAGACCGCACACCGTTAGTTCATTGGAGTTGTGAATGGGTCAAGCTGGCTTCCTGCTTACCCAAACCATGATTTGGACCCCCACTCAAACAGCATGTCTGAGGTAAGGGCCAGGCAGATCCTACATGTGTACCGTGTTCAGCTCATGCACCATTGAGTTCTTGCAGTGCAGGAATGCCTTGCTTGCAGAAGGATCTGTACCCAAGGGCATTCTGGCTCCTGCACAGCTATCTTTCATTTGGAGAGTAAAAGCGGATGAGAAACTGAACATGGACTTGTAACAGGATACCACACAAGGTTTCAGAATCATGGACATGCAGTGTCATAGTCCAGGCTGGGAGCAAGGACACCAGTCACATTCTTTAGAGAGCTGGAAACTGCTCAGATAGGTGATGTACGAGAGCCTGAAGAGAAATTGATTCCAAATACAGAACACTACCCCTCCAAGAGAAAGCACTGGTATGGACACTTTAAGATCAGACAAAAATATCAAGAAGTTGGAGGGAAATCAGAAAAGAGCCACAAACATGATTAAAGAGCATGGAAAGATGATGACAAGAAAAGATGAAAAGGACTAGATGTGTATAGCTATATGGTGATTAAGAAGGCACATAGTCTACAGCTAATTGAAGGGTATAAATGTAAAGGAAGGAGTGTAACTGTCTGGGGTGTTATGAGGGCTCGTAACTGGGAGTAGTTGGATGAAATTAATCAAACAAAAATTTAGGCAGGGAAATTTCCAAACAGCGCACCATATGTTCCCTTCTGGCAGAAAAACGTGTGAAGGGGAGCAAAACACTCTGAAAGCCATGTGGCTTTTGAAGTGCAGCTGTTGTTCCACATTCTCTCCCCTGTTCTGTGAAACTAAGGGCCAGGGCCAGGTTTCTGAAGTGCACAGACTATCAACACAAGTGTTAGAAAAACCAGGAAATCACTAGTTAAGCTTATCCACCCCTTGAAGTCCCAGTTACAAGTTTTACCTACGCCTTTCAACCTTGCCCATTTTAACTTCCCACATGTCTCCTCCCTCCACCGAAACCTTGACTCCCACTGAGACAGTGTTTAAAATTGTGTTTTTGCTTTGTTGGGAAAGTTGATTAAAGCTTTGAAGTATATGATTAACATGGGGACAATCTTTCAGTTCAGGATATGTTCAAGTATGCAGTATTGAAGTTATTGATAAGGAAAGGAGTTGGATGGTGTTTAGTTCTGTAACAATATTTAATACTAGTCCTGATAGATAAGTTTAGTACCTCCTTCCTCTTTAACAGCTAATGTGGGTGGCTGAAATTTCCACATTGTATGGAGGACAAAGTTCTTGGCTTCTGGTTAACAGGTAGGAGTGATGTAAAGAAATAAATGCATTTTTATACCTTGCTAGGCTAAGAACTCAGGGTTATTCTGTCTTTCTGAATAATGCAGATACAGGTTGGGGGTTTGCCTTTCTTTTTCTGTGTGGTGTCAGCTTGTTGGTTTTATTGGTGATGATGATGGTGTTGTTTTACAATTTAAGGAAGACCACAAACATTTTCACAAACTTAAGAATAACTCTTGCTTTTTGATGTGATTCTTAACCTTATGTAGTTCCCAATATCCCCAAAATGCTTTCTAACTTCCCCCTGTTCCACACTCCCACAGCTTGCCTGGTGAAGAATTACCCTGCCACGTCTGGGGACTAAATACAATCATTCACATTCTTAAGCAAGACTGAAACCTATTGGTTTAAATGCATCTCTCAAAATTAATTATACAGTCATTCTTGATTTCTTCTCAAAGTCCACAAAACAGAATATGTCATGGAGTATTTTGATTTTTCTGTTTGCATTTTGTGAGGATAACTTTGTCCAAAAATGTTCTCTTGTTTATAGATTTTAAAGAGATTGGTTAAGGGAAATTCAGTAGGCCAAAGGAGTTTGAAGGAGTTCAGAGTATTCCAACTTGAAGTTCTTTAAGAAATATATGGGATTTACATATTCCATTAAAACAATTATTTTAGATTAAATCTGATGAATGCTGATGTAAAAAGGTAATTTTTGCTTATTTGTAGGACCCACTGATTTGGGCTGTTCTGAGTAGTCTTCATGCCTTCCATTAGATGTGAAAGCTACTGGCTGTCATTGTTGGTGATAACCCCTGACAATAGTAATTGCTCTGTTTTATGAACAGAGACAATCAGTAGCTTTGAGTTTTCTTTTATCAATATATGCATGTAAATAACAGCATATCAATGAGAACTTTGCAACAGGTATGGGGTTTTTTATGTTCATTTTAATATTCTCAAACACAAAACAGTAAAAAAATAGACCTGCACCCAAACTGAATTAAAATTTCATCAAAAGCACAAAGGCAAGAGAATTCTGAATTAACTGAACCTTTGCCTCCTGCTGCGTATCTAGATGTTGCTGGAGTTGCCTAACCTTGATTAGTGTCGACACCAAAGGCTATATGTTATTGCAGATCAACTTGTACAATTACTGCTGACATCTTTAATCTAGTTTTTGAGCAGAAAAAAAGGTATTACAGTCTTGTGTTTCGAAGCAGGAGCTAGACAAATGCAGGAATGAAGCAATATGCCCATTTTTAACAAGAAGAGAAAATTAACCACTGTAAAATTTACCTAGGGACACAGTGGTTTATCCTTCACTTGAAGTCTTTGTATTAAGACTAGGTATCTTCTTAAAAAAGAGGTGCTGTAGATCAAACAAAAGGAATGGTTTTGATGCAGAAATTAATGGTGCTTTTGCCTGCGTTACCCAGGAGATCAAATGCAATAGTCATAATAGCCTATTTTGGTTGCAACATCTAGTGATTCAGTGAGGGAATGATGTATTCAGCAAAGTACCTATAGACAAATACTGAGATATTTGGCTTTAATTTATTTGACATTTATATGAGATATACTATCTCCAGCATTTTCTGTGGAGAACAGCAAAGTATAGATTTAAAAAAAATAATTTAAGACATGCTGTTTCACCTATTTTATTTCAGTAAATTGAAAGATTTCATGATTATGTTACCATGTGAAGTTTTTCCAAACAAAAAATGATCTCACAATTGTAATAATTTTTATTACTTTGTCAAGATTTTCTATACTTCTAAAATCTGCCTTAAAATGTACTCACACTCACAGTGAAGTATTTAATTTCCCATTTCATCAGGACAGCTTAACAGAGAGGTTTGATTAATCTCCAGACAGAGAATTTGCAAAGAGCATGTATACTGTATGTGAGGGCCTTTTCATTAATTTATTTTTTTGGTAATAAATACAATGACTGAAGTCAATTTGCTTAACAAAGAAGGCTGGAACTTGGTGACTGGTACTCACCTTAATAGGTTTCTGAGATGACTTTTTAATTCATTGCAGTTCTTGAGCTATTGAAAGTAAAAAAAAAAACCAATAAATTATGTCTTTTAAAAACACTAACAAAAAGCTCATGTCTAATGACTTCATGGAATGATTTCAAAGTAACATTGCCCTTGGTGGAAAAATGGGAGCCGCCTGCTTTCCAAATGGGCTGCACCTGTGCAGCTCTCATAGAGGTTAAAAACATATCAAAGAGTTTCATCTGTGCAGGGCCTTCTGGGACAGACTAAATGGATTCAGGAGTTGGAGGAGGATCAGCACCCCTGGCATCTTACTCCCTGTTACTGTTGGTCCTTGCTTCTTAATTGTGATACTGCCAGGGGAAGACGTTTCTTTTTTTTTTCTGGTCTCATATAAATAAATTTTAAAAAAAGATTCTGCCTGCAGGCATGGGATCTGATGCCTTTTCTTGCTGCAGAGATGCAGTCATCTGGTTTTAGTGCTCAACATCTAATATCTGGCACATGGACAGAGCACAGCCCTCTGTGCAGCTCCCCCAGATTCTCATAAGCAGCCGCTGAGAGCCATTACTACAGCAGGTGTATGAGTGTCTGCCCACCTCACCCTGAGAAGATGTGTAGCTGTGGCCTCTCACATAAAAAAATTTAATAAAATTATTATTGCACAAAACAGGTTACATTCCCACTCTACCAAATGGCCAGTATCCTTGGGGACACATATGGGGTGAGACTCTTTTGCCATGCTGTAAAACTAACTGAAGAATGACATGAATGAAATTACATGAAATGAATGACAAACCCAAAATTATTTAAGTCTTACACGTGTATGCTTTTAAGGATGCTTTTCTTCAGGATTGTAGATGTATGCTGAATGCATGTGGCTTTTTCCTAGGGGTTTTTCTTACTATCATTATTCTATGTGCTCAAATTAACTTAACTGGGAGAAACCAGATACTAGAAAATTTATTCTTGGCCGGGTTTTTTTGTATGTTTCTTAAAAAATAAATTCAACAAAGGGAAGCTGATGTACAGCTGCCATCATATTCCACCTCTACCATTAACAGCAAAATTTGGATAGGATGTGGATAGGTGGAACTAAAAGATGCTGACAGTGTCTCCTGACAGGGCTATATGAAGAGCACATATGAAGAGACAACACATAAGTATGTCTTTAAGTTTCAGAGTAGTTCCTCCCACTACAAACAAGAAATTCCAGTAGTGCATTTAGCACCATTGTCCTCACCGCTGCTGTATTTTTAATAAGGAAAATCAGAAGAAGCATTTATGTTGATGCATCTGTTTCTACATCAGGTGCTATCCAGGGAGGCTGAGTGAGTAATGCCTCTAGAAACTTTAATGTTTGTAATTGTATTTATTTATTTTTAGACAGGCCTACCCTTGTTTCATTCTTTGTAATCTGCTTCATTTCAGGAGGCAGAGCCTTTCAATTGTCTAGCTACAGGAGAATAACAAATCTATTTCATGAAAATATTGGTATATAATGTTCCTAGCAAGAAGAATGGTCTTGAGATCATTTATCCCCTGGAACATGAGCACTATGTATACAAATAAGCCTCCACAGGAGAGGGCCCCAATCTTGCAAGCTTGAGACTTAGGGGTGGGAAGAATGGAGACCTGCCACCTAGTTAAGGTTGTCTTTGAACAGAGACGTTTTCCTGCAGTGTTGCTTAAATCTGTAATATCTGAATTGCCATGGCTGTGATGCATGTCTCAGAAAGACAAATATCTAGGCCCCAATGTAGCTAAGACTGAAAAGTCCAACTGAAATTAAGGAACATTAAACATTCTATTCATTTGGAATGAATAATCTTGAGCTCAGGGCCAACGTTTTATGTGTATAAATAATTAGATGTAGCAATAAGGTAGCAATCCTAACATTGCAGAAATCACAGTTATTGTCTTTTTTTTCTTAAGATTAGTGCTGACACACTATGATGTATGTTAGAGAACATCCATGGCTTGTTCAACTGAGCTGCCACAATGCTGGGTGCCCAGAGGCCACTGTGTTTAATTCCAGCTGCCTCAGAGCAGGAGCTCTGGAATCACATGGGGTATTTGCAGAAATCATCAGATTTCACTATTACTTATCCTCTGCCTTCTGAGATTTTTAGCTGCAGAGGAAACCAGTAAATTGAGTAAATGGATGCCTCTGGGTAGTGTGATTTCAGCTGGAATGTTCACCATGGCTGCCGAGTATTTAAAGAGTCTCCAATGCAATGTAGGCGTTATTGTCTATCTGTATTATGAAGGCTGCCACTGCCCCAGGTGTCTTTACTCACTGTTTGCATGCTCCTCATTCTCACCTGTGTTCTAGCTAATTTTCCTCCCCTCAAAATGTTTCTGTGTGAGAGGAGGCAGGACAGAGTTGAAGCTTAAAATACAGAAGCGTGGAGTTGTGTAGAGTGAAAGCAGCTGAACTTCAGACTGTGAAAGAAATGGTGAATTCTGTGTCATTATTAGAGGAAGGATATTTTTGTGTGCAAGTGAAGACCATTTATAACTGTGGAATTTTTGTCACAGATCTGTAGAGTTAAAAATGAGAGATGCCCATATCCTTTGTAAGTGGAAGAGACGTCATAATGCATTCAAATTTATATCTGTCTGCATGAATACATTTTGAAGATTATTTTAGGTCATGAAATTTGTAATTGAAGTGGTGAAAGCTGCTTAAGCTTTTGCAGTTTCTTTAGACCTCAGTGGGTATCATAGAATGATTAAAGCTGGAAAAGACCTCCAAGATCCTTGAGTTCAACCTTTAACCAAAGACCACCTTGTCAACTAAACCGCAGCACTAAGTGCCATGTCCAGATGTTTCTTGAACACTTCCAGGCATGGTGACCCCACCACTTCCCTGGGCAGTCTGTTCCATTGCTTAACCACCCATTCAGAGACAAAATTCCTCCTGATGTCTGACCTGAACCTGGCACAGCTTTTGATACAGTCCAGGATGTTGTTGACTGTATACACTGGTCATGCTCAGAAAGTATTTTCTTCTCTTTTTTAACAAGTGAACTCTCCTCTCCCATGGGCTGTTACCCGGTTTAAAAAGGAGAAAGAAAAGCAAAATGTTTAAAATGTATGAATTGTGAGACTCTGTGTTACATTCAGGCAATATGTGAGGAGTCTGTGTGCCATTAAGAATTCTGAAGAAGGTGAACTGCCCTGTGCACTGAGTCAGCTTTGTACTTAGGATATGATTGAATAGTTAAGATGCATCTTAGTATATGTTGGATGTGTTTATCCAGTCCACATGTTATGTCAGCTTCCCAAAAAGAATTAGTATAAAGGATCTGTATACAATTCTCCCCTCCTGATAAGGCCATTATTTTAGTCTTAAATGAGGAGGGAAAGTGTTTCAATTAAAAAGCAAATGCTTGTGCAGAAAGAGGTTTTTTACTGTAAAAAGCAGTATGCTTACTAAAAAAGTCAGTTAAATCAACCAGAAATAAAGTAGAAAATCTTTCCTGTTTTGAGTGCAATTCAGATTTTTATGTTTGCCTAGAAACAACTCTAGACAACACCTGGTTTTAATTTACCAGCACCTGGTCAGCAGTACTTTGAAATCTGTTTCTACCTCTGTGTCTCTCTCTGTATTGTCCTAAATATATTTCATAATATTCTGAATACAGGCCTATGTGTTAGCAATTTGTATTAATGCACACAATTGTCATGCTTTAATGTTCTACTAGTAAGACATTCCTTATAGGAGAGATGGAATTTTTAAATCTCCAGGAAATACTTCAAAACAACTGAGCTTTCATGGCCTGCAGCCTTGTCCTCCACTGGAGCAGTATTCTGGATGAAGGAGCTTTAGAAGGGGGTGTTCTGTGCCTTCTGCAAAGGGAATTTTTGCAATTTCTGAATCTGTTGCAGATCAGACAAACCCCACAGTTAATTGCCAGCCATTGATCTAATCAGCAACATCAGGCACATTAATAAAGTGCCACCCATGATGGATCAGACAAAGTGACTGAGCTAGAAATCCCATTCCTGAACAGCTTACTTCATTTGTTACACTCATTTTTATTATTCAAGTATGTTAAAAAATTTGCCTTTATAAGGCAAGCTGGTACAGTGTTAAACCCAATCTGCTGGACAAATTCAGAGTTATGTTTGTTAGCATTTAGGAAAGGCTGTATAGTAAAGCACTTCATCTTTCTTTTTCTTGGCTTTTGCCTTTTGTTGTGAGGATGTGATATTTCAAGCTCCCCCACAATGCCAAACAGGATAAAAAAGAGATTGCTGCTTGAAGAAATTCAGGAATAAAAAGAATCTCTAAAATAGCTATATGAAATACTATGTTCCTTATTTTAATAGTGTTTCTGAACTAACTTTGTCACACCACAATCATGTGTTATCTACTCATCAACAGCCTGTAAAAAAGGTGCATTGTGGTGCCTCCTCTGGGCGCTCATTTCCCATTAAGACTTGCTCCCTTTTATCCATCGCTCTTGCCTTTTACAGTAAGCGTGCCACTAGACGTGCTGAGATATGTAAAGAATATTTGCACTGTATTTGAACTCTGACTTGGGTGTTTAGAGACTAAAGCTTTGTTCTTCTCACTTCTTACAGGGCTTAAACTACAGTATGTGATGTTTTAAATCTGGTCTCTGAGCCAAGTAGTTTCCTCCCTAGAACATGCGTTAGGCATCAGCTCTCGCCCGTCATTTGCTGGGATTGATAATGTGCCAAGTCTTGAAGTCTTAACTCAGTTCTTACTCTGACAAGACTCCCATGGAAATCAATGGAAGTTTTGCCTGATTAAATACTTCTGGATTCCTCTCCAAAACACTTGGCTTATTTATATCAGGCACGTTTGGAAAAATCCAACATTTTAGCCCCTGTAAAGTAGGTTTATCAAACTCTTAACTGATGGAGGACACACTGAAGGCAAAATACCCAGGGGCCTGTTTTCTGGCAGTGGAGCACTGCTTATATTTGAAAACCAAACCAAAACAAACCCAATACCTTGTCTAAAAAGCAGTTAAATTCATCTGGAGTTGAACTTAAAAAGTTTGTAAGTTAAACTTACAAACTTACATATGAACGAGATGACAGTGGCTTCTTCCATTGTAAGGGGACTGATCAGTGACTTGTGTCATTCAGAGCTGCTTTAAGATTTCCAATGGGATTCTATAAAGTTTTAGTCATTTTGTAAAAATTAGAAAAAGTAACTGGGTGATAGATGCATAGAGAAAGCTGTACTATAGTTCAGTAAGGATTTTATTGAAATCAGTTTCAGTGAATACCACAAAAATACTTCAGGATTAACATAATTACCAAAAATAAACATATACTAACTTTAATTAGCAACTTCTAATATACAAGTATAATCCAAATCTTATTTTATTAAGCATGCTTAGGTGTTCATGAAACTTGGCATGCTTTATGTTATCCAATACCTGTTGGTTTGAAAACATTATGTATTTTGCATCTGGAGAAATAAGCCATCTGGGAAGTATAGGGAAAAGTAATGTCTATACATTCTCCATCAGTCTGCCATGGAGTAAATCTACTTATTTTGAGACACATAGAACTTTCATTTCTTGGTGAAAGAAAAGAAGTAAAACACAATTTTGAGACATAGTAAGAAGCACATGAACCTAAATAAAGATGTAATTTTTTATTTATTCTACTTAATCTGTGCCACACTGTGGAGCACGAGCATTCTGATGAGTACCCCGCAGTTCTGCTTGTATGAGCATCCCAGGCAGGCTCTGCAGCTCTGAAGGATGATGTGCCTGTGTTGTGTCTTCCTTTGGAGCAGGAGTGCACCCAGGTACATGTCCTGGTGGCACTGCAGAGTGCCCTGTGCTGTGGTGCAGACACACCACGTTTACAACAGCTCTGACACTGCCAACTAAGAGCAGGTCACGATTCTTGAGATGCATCAAGGGAGTAAGGCCCTGGATTTTTGAAAGAAAGCACAACATGTTTCTCTCCAAAGTCCTTCTCCAGCTGTCCAGGAACTGCAGAGTGAGATTGTGAGATTATGTCTGCGCTGTGACACGAGGAGTTGCTAAAGCCTACTGAACCCTATGACTCATGCTCGCTTTCCCAATGACTGTTAGCCCAGTTGCACTTTTGACTTAAAGCATTCATATATTTGGGGAGAGTTGGCTTGTGCTATCTCTTGGCAGATGGTTTTGTAGCATGCATGGCTTGCTTTTGTCTGGTTCATCCAGACTTATGAACAATAGCTTGGGTCCATGTTAAAATACCAGGCACATTTTAGCACCTGTGAGGTGTTTGCTGCTCCAAGTCCTGCCTTTTATTTTCCTCTCTTTTAATATCAGACAAAGCTTATGATCTTAGAATTGATTTACTGTTGCTGTGTAATGTGCACAGATGTTAGGCTTTCTTGTGCCTCTCAGAAGTACAGAGTTTGGGCTGAGACAGATTCTTGACATGGGCATGAAGGTTTCACAATGAACTGGTGGTGGGCCAAGTCCTGATAAAAAGGGGCAACAAAGCTGTCTTTTTGTCCATGTGCTGTGACAGAACATATGAAAGGTAAAAGCAAAATCCAGCAAGAGCTGGATGGGGCAGGGGAGACATTCTCTAGGATGGGAGTTGCTGAGTTCAGGATGCAACAGGACAAGAGCCCAATGTGCTGTCTGCAGATCACTGTTCCCTGTCCCTGCAGGAGCAAGTTGGAGGGAAACTGCCTCCAGTCACCTTGCTGCTGTGTTTGGAACCAGACTGCACTGCAAGCCAAGAATGCTTCTTGCTTTAGTTCCTGAATGGTCAATTAGCAAGGGGAAGATATATGTCAGAAGGACAGATGCCACAGTAATAAATTGTTCTCCTGACTCTTAATGTTTCTTTACAAAGAGGGTAGTCCTGAGGTCTCTAAAAATCCGAGTGTGATTGCACCATGCAGTATGAACAAAGCAACCTTCTTTGAAGCAGGGTGACATATTAAAGTTTTAATTCTATTTTTTTACCAGTTCATTTTTCTTTTTACTTTCCTCTCTGATACCTCTGTAGATCTCTCTGCTTTCACAGGGCCTATGGATGCTCTACACAGGGTAGCATCACTTCCAGCCAAAACAGAAAAAGTTAAAAAGCTTTTTGCTACTTTCATTCTCTGAATCTCTTGGAGTGAGTCCGTTTTATCTTCTCTGCCTTTCAGTTTGTATGCTCTTTTGGCAGAAACTGTTGGCCTGATTCTGATCTTATCTGAAGTGTGTGAATCAGAACAAAGCCCAGTGCTTTTGAGTGAAATACTGGAGCAAACACCTTGCTATGGTGTATGACATTGTGTACCGCTAAGAATTCCGGTCGGATTCGCAGCAAAAGGGAATTCTTAACTAGGTTCAGTTTATACAAAGGGCAGTTTGCTGCTACAAAGGGAGTTAAATAGAATGACTCAACACTGAAACAAAAGTGGAGGTAGAGATCACAGCAGTGAGTTTTAAAGGCATTTATTGGAAAATCTACAGAAGGAAAATTTGAAGAAGCTACTAAGAAAAAGTTCAGCACCAGCATGAACAGTAAGAACAGCATAGACTCTTTTTTTCTGGAACATACTAAGCTGCTAATACACCTGGTATTTCAGCTAAGGTCTAATTATTATTCTTTCACTTGCTTTGATAACTATATTTGAACTCTTGGAAAGCATGGACAGATGGTGGCATCAGACTGGAGGGAGCACAACAGCAGCAATCAAGTCAGCATAAGTAAAAATATCATTTTAAGAGGAGAGTTTTTCAATTTTCAGGTTCAGTGTTCTGACAAGCAGTGCTTTCAACATTAACGCAGAAGAAATCATAGAGGATATTAAAGTGATTAGTGATTTGGACTGACACAGAGATGTTTTTCTTGATAACATCTTTGCAATTTGCCTTTGATCTTAAAAGTGGGCAAGAGCTTGTCTTTTAGGGGAAAAATAAATCTCCATTTCCAAATTTCTTTCTTTGCATTGTTCCAGTCAATCTTTATGTACACATATAGATTTTCCAGTCAATCTATAATATATTATGATATCTATATTGCTGCGAATCCTGGGTGAGCTGGCCTATTTTGGAGTGCCTTCACATGAGAAATTACACTACTAGAAGTCTAGTGGAAAAACTTCATTGTGATATTTCTGATGGTAAACTTTATTATGCAGAGAAATTCTCAGAGGGTGTTAACATTTGCTATTTCAACAGTTTCAACAGTTTCCCTTAACTCTAAAGTTTGAAAACATCCTTGAGATCCATTGCCACTGAAATTGCATAAATCATCGAGAGAAGCTGTGCATCTTCATCTCACTTGCTGCCAATAAAATATTGCTAAAACTGGGAGAGCTTGATTTGCTTCACTTCAAGTGAAGAAAGCACTTTTTCATAATTCATAAGTCAACTGCGGCACTTTCCACTACGGAATTTTGTGGAAACCAAATAGATTCCAGAAAGGATTAAATCTACACCTAATTAAGCACCACTGCTAATTGCAGACTCGGTGTTCCTAAATTTCCACTTGTTGGAATCAGGAAGGATGATAGCGTTAATCTGTGCATGCCTTGTTCTTCCCTTAGCAGCTTGTAGTTCTTAGAAACATGACACTGAATCATTAGCTTGACAAAGTGTTGCAGACCCTAAATACGCATGAGACTCTTCCTGGAGATGCACAGTGAAAGGCTGAGAAGCAGTGGTCACAGGTTGCACCAAAGGGAATACTGAACAGATATAAAAGTTACAGAGGTTTGGACCAGATGACCTGAAGAGTTCCTTACAATCAAGATTAATAAATAAATCTGTGATTACCAGATAGCAAGGAACTTGGCAGTATGTCCAAATCACTGCTATTGCAGGAACTACCCCCTTTCTGTCTCTTGAGTGTCTTGCACAAGTTGATGAAATTATTTCTTTAAAGAAGTTGTTAGGGTCAGTGAAAAAAAATAAAATCTAGGGAGTTTTCCAGCTTCAGCTTCTTTATTCCTCTCTGGGGTTAGATCCAGTCTTTGTAATTGAGATGGCAGTTACATCTCCTGGTTTTCCCCTTTGCACAGGACTAAGGATCATCAATCCAGACCCTGTGTCCTTTGACCCCCCACAGCTGGGCATCCCCCAGCTGAAGAGATGTCTCTCTGCCCTCCAATAACTTATGAGTAATAACAGTTTATGACACTGGATAAATCAAGTGATATCTTACTACATAAACTTGCAAAACTAAGACTTCACTAAGCCTACTGCAAAGAGATTAGGACCTTTTCATTAATTTCCTTGCTTTGTCTCTTCACAAACATTGAAACTAAATTCCTTTTCCATTCACTGTGCCTTCTCTTCCTTGACTACCAGACTGAGGACCCTGTTCTGCCTGCCAATCCTCCATCACAGCACTCTTACCTCATTAGACAGCTGGATGAACTGTGCTTTGCTGAGAGAGAACCCCTAAGCTACTCAAGGTTCTGCAAAAATGCAGATATCAAAACATGTTTCTCCATAGGGAAAAACCCCCTCAAGTAAACAGTACTTTTTTTTTTTTGTTTTTAGTCTTAGCTGCAATATGGTTGGTAGAACCAAAAATGTTCCCTTAATATTGTTCACCCCTGAAATATTTTGCTCTCAAATTTTAATTTTTGTTTTCAATTGTATTTATTCAAGCATGTATAATCTAGGATTATTATAGAGGTGTTTACTTGAAAGGAATGTTTAATTTCAATACAGTCTAAATGTTAGAATATTTTTTTTTTCTTTTACCTGGCTGATCACCTTATTGTAGTTCACAAAATAGAGACATCTATTTGCAGTACTTTAGTCCATAAACTTTTTATTTTGAAAGTCTTAGATACTGCAACCTGCACTTAAATTACCAGAACACCATCAGTCTTAACTTTCTACATCTGCCCTGTCCCCCCTTGCTGATTTCTGGTTGATTTAATTCTCATTCCAACGAGCAATTGATCCTTTGTCCCTCATTTCCTGTAAAAAAAAGTGGTGACAGCAGTAACGCCCACCCTCCCTGCCCAGCCTGGCAGAGCTCCCTGCCCATGGTGTGCAGCACTTCTCTCACAGAATTCTGCCTTCCCAGGAATTTCTCCCATAACCAACATTGGCTGCAAGAGAACAGACTGGGCTCTCCCCTGTGGGTATGAAGCCACTAGTTTTGTTTTGATTTGGGTTTTCTGTATGTCTGTGTTCTACATATTTGGCCTTGTCAACTGTGTTTACTCTAGAGTAGAAAAAGAGAAGCTGGTCAGAAAGTGACACAGCTGAGCAGTTGTTGAACTGCTGGTTGTATCGTCCCTTAACTTGGTTATCAGCTCACATTCACAAAGCTGAAACTTGATAGTCCTGCTCTAGAGGCATGAGGAGAACTTCTGAAGTATATGTTCTCCATATCTATTTATTTGTGATATTCATCTTGAGATTTCAAGAGGAAGGTTAAATTGGATTTTTATTTCATAGCTGGCTTTAGGCTTTACGTGTGCTGTGCATATACTGACCCTGGCATGGGCCTTTCCTGTACCAGGGAGGTTCTGAGCTCTTCCACAGCCCAAGGTGCAAACTCCAGCTTTCAGTGCTCACTGCCAGAGTCCACCAGCATTTCTGCCTTCTCTGCCTCTTTCAAGTGTAGAAGTTAGTCACTCAGAGAAGGCTGCCAGAGAGTGGGGGACATCAGAATAGAAAAAATACAGCTCTGAAAATATCATCATAATGTTGTGTCCTAGTGTTAAAATTCATGTAAGTAGCTGTCAGTGTGTGCAGAGCTGGAGCTAAAGCTGTTTGTGTGCTGTGTAGCATAGCAGGGGAGCCTTTTGATTTACTGAGCAGCTTTGTCTACATCCATAGCTGCTCCTTTGCATGCTTAATATTATCTTTACAGTTCTAAGAACAGATAAGCTGTTCTGACCCTCAACAGGATCATCAGATAAATCTTCTTAACAGCTATTATACTGATTATTTTTTCAAATAGCAAATGCACTCACAATTCTGCATTAACATTGGGATTATTTTCAAGATACAAACACCCTCAGAAGAGCCTTCAGAGTAAATAGAGCTATTTTCCCAATTTCTTAACTTTATATAATCAAATATAATCTGACAATGAGTTTATTTGCTCTGATCATCCTCTCAAGATCAGTTATTACGTCTCCACAGTTACGGGCTGTCATTGGCTGGGTACACTAGAGACTCATCTGGAGTGCTTTGTGGGTATCAGCATTTTTTATACTTGCTGCATTGCTTCCAAGCTTGGTAAGTGTCCAGCAATGACAAATGGGTCATTTGTGATTTCATGAAAGCATTTATATAGTTAACACTTCAGGTAAGCATGACTAACTTATTTGCAATCACCCATTTAGTGACCTATGTGAATAGTCTTATAAACCATAGATCTCATAGATTTCATAGTTATGAAAGCATCTGCTATCTGATCATGAGCTAATATTTTCCACTTGTTCAATAGCCCTACTTTAATGTGTGACCCTCATGACAAACACTTGGATTCCAATCAGCATTCCTCACTGCTGTGAGTCTGTTCATTGCTTCATCCCGAGCACGTTATACCTGAATCCAGTACAGAACCTTCACCCTAACACATTCTAGGCTCTTAACTAGCTCAGGCAACTCCAACAATCCTTTCCACATAACTCCAGAATTTGTTTAGACCTGCTTCTGAGTAAGACTGTGTCACAGTCAACTGAGATTATCTTACAGCACAGTTCATCATACAAATGACTGTTTTTTACCATTTACCTCCAGCTGGTTTTCCTTTTCTTTCCATCATGCTCTGTGGAAAGATGAGCTCATGGTCTATATTTTGTTAGCTGAAGCTATTTGGAATAATTATAAGCTATTATTTAAGATTCATAGATATTTTTAAGGAATACAGTAAATGCAGGGAGGGCAAGATGGCATTGTGGCAGGAAAATGAAGGTTGCATGGGTACTGTAAGCTGTTTTAAAAGGGTATATTAGGGATTAATTAGGCTTTAATTAAGCTTAGTGCATGGGTTTTTTTCCTGTGATGAAAACAGGACCTAAAGATTTGTATATCTGAATCACTGTTGTTACTTCATATGGCTAAAACTTTTGGGAAGGCTTTGAAAATAAGAAGGAAATGGAGGTTACTTGACTGTAAAGCAGATATTGTGAGGTGATGACCCCTTGATAGAGGCCCCATTTTGTAGTAACTTTTATATGTCTGAGCTGTGTGAGTGCTTGTCTTAAAGATACAAAAGTGCTCAAGTGTCCTAGAAATGTTTGTTCAAGACATGGGACTAGCAAATCAGGTGCACTTCCATTCTACATTTGTTTGTAGAGGTTCAGAATTGATATCTGCTCTCCTTTGTGAAAGGACACCTTACCTTATATTTGCTGCAGGTCTGTCTTTGTTCAGTAATCACATGATAGAATGAACAAATGGCTTAAAAAAAAGATTACATGAAATATTTATTGTCAGTCATTTAGAAAAACTCATGATCAGGGTTGTCTAAACTAAGACACAGCACGGATGTTTGTCAGCTTGGAGCTTAGACTCATAATAGCAACAGCTTCTGCTGGAGTACTTCTTTTTCTTAGAAGGCCCAGTAGCAACTTGTACATTGTTCCATATCCTGTGTCTTTATTTCAATTTAAAGTACCAGGATTTTCTTCTGAGATGGAAAAAGCATTAAGCATGATTATGTGAAGAAGAACTGCATGCTGGAGTGGAGTGGAGTGCTTCATTTACCAGATGATTTCACTGTGACATTCTGTTCCAATACAGCATCCCTCTCAGGTAAGTATTTCAACACCCTGTAGGCTATTACTGAAAGAACAAATACATTGTTCCAGTCAATGAAGTGGGAACTTTGTCAGCTGTATAAATTCTGGGTGTACTCATGCTTTTGATGACCCAGTTCCTTTAGGCATATTAACAGGAGTTAACAGAGGCACAAGGAGCCATCTGGTTTTTGTCTTATGTAGTTCTAGTTGGATGTCTTTACCTGGTAGTTGCTCTGGTTGGGAGAGCATTTCCTAATTTTCCAATACAGTAATAATGGACAAAGCATTATTGCCATCCCTGTATGTAAGCCCATTAGTGTTAAATCTATAAAAACATGTCAGCAATACATGATTTCCCCAGATCACAAATTTGTTCTGATAATTCAAGGAGAGATGTCCTACTGGATGAAAATCTATTGCCAGGAGGTGCAGTACTATGGACCATGAGCATTAGCTGTTCCAGAGCACCACTCACAGCTGTGTTACAGGCTCAGCCTCCATCACTGGACTCTAAAAACTTAACTCATGGGCAGGCTAGAAAAGGAGCAGTCCTTGTGTGTGCATTTGTATATCTTGTATGTATGGAAGGGATGAATGAACTCCTAAAACTGCTCAATCACAGTTTGCTCACCCCTATAAAGGTTCCTCCTTCTCATCCAACTTATGCTGAAGTTTTCATCTTCTGGCAAATTCACAGATCAGCTTACTACACTCTAAACTTCTGTGTATCTATGAACATCTGGGGACTTGGCCAGTTATTTCTAGGGGAAAGTTTTTCATACCAGCAAGCTTAATGACTTCATTTATCATTTCAGTTGTTCCCATTTACTCTTTTTCTACCAACAGAATTGATTGCTGTAGAAATTGCACAAAAACATCTCAAAATACCTCAGACTTCTGCTTTCCCAGGATCAGGCTCCCAGTTATGTTGTCTCAGCTCACAGCAATCAGCTGGCATCTTTTTCAGCTGCAGCTGCCTTCCTGTGAAGTTCATTGCTGAGAGGAAAAGGGAAAGAGTCAAGTTCCACCAGTAAATCCACACCCTTTGGAATGACTGTTGCTTCTTTTCTCCCCTGATCTTAGTCTGCAAGTCCAGATGCATCTGAGTGTGTATAAACTGGTTCCTTGCCTGTATATCCTGAAAGACCTTATGAGTACTTGAAAATGCCAAAATGACAAATTTCATGTCCTTTGCCAGTTCAGGTGGGGTCTTTTTCTACCCTCCTGACTTGTACATCTAGGTGATGTTGTGGCCAGTTATGCCCTGTGCTGGCTGCTTCTAACATATCAAGGGCTGACCCTGGATTAGAATGATCCCCTTTTTTGGAGGGGAAAAAATTTTGGAGCATCACTGGTGCTAGATCAGACTAGGTGACTGCTAAAACACTCCTGCCCTTTCTGAGCATCTTGTGAGCCATTCAGTTGAGTTTGACATTGAATTGAAAAAATTCCAGAGCTTGCACTTTGGCTGGGCAGGAACAGCAACTTGAAATTTCCATGCTTATACTTCAGATCTCATTGCTGATCTCTGTTTGACCTAGGAGGGTCGGTCACCAATTTTAGCTTGTTTCTATTTCTGTTCTCTTCTGGAGGAGAAATTGACTATGGAGTGATTTTTTTCTCTGGGACAAATCTATTCAGTCACAAAGAAAATGTATGGAGTTAATTTTCTTCAGATCGGGCGATAGAGGGCTGTGTTTTGAATTTGTGCTGAAGAAACTACAGTTTCTTGGCTCTATCTTTGGGGAAGAAGGTGGAGGAGGATGTTCTTAACAGAGGATGTTGTGTCAAAGATTACGTCCTGTTTCTTTTCATCAGCTGAATTGCAAGTACAAAGTGAGGATGAGCATAGGATTTTCAGCTGTAGTGGATAACCCCTAAAAAGGGGTAGAAAAGAAAATCCTGTGGCTGTTCAGCCTACTCTGGTCATCTTTAGCTAACTTGCAAACTAATGAAATACTTGGTTTGTCTTTATTAATAATTTTAAAAATTTTTGATGGTTTCACACTGGAGAAAACAGATAAAAGTAGTGGCATCGAGCAGAATACAATGGTACTGTTTTAGTGGTTGTAATCATATTTCACTGGATTGCTCAGTGTGAGCAGTGCTTGTCTTTCCCCAGTGTAGGGCACTTGCTGATTCCTATGGTCTGGAGCTGGAGCTGGCACCTATGAGGCAGCTTCTCTGCCTCTGACCAAACACAGACTGTCTCACATTCAAATATTACATTTTTGTTTTGTCATGCATAATTGGGTCCATTATAAATGCTCTTTTTGGAGAGCTGATAGGAAAGTCAAGGCTCTGCCCATGGTTATTCAGAAATGTTGTGACCCTTAGCAGTTATTAATATAGAAAGAATACTCTAGAATGGAACATTTTTAGTGAGTAAAAGTAACAATGAAGGGTTTAACTGTAGAGATAATCAGGAAATATACTTTTGATCCTCAAATACAATCAATGGGGGATGTAAAGAGAAAGAATTCTCAGACAAAACTCCATTTTCCCCAGTTTTGTGCTCATATTTTCAAAGTTCTTGACAGTTCTCTACTATGAAAATTTTATTTAGGTAAGTTTACTCTCCAAAAGATGATTTTTTTCACTAAAAATGTTGAATAACAAATTTTAGCCTGCCTCATGTAGTATTTTACATATGTAGCTATAACCAAGGTTGGTCATGTGTTCAGCATACATGATGTTTCTGATGCAACATTAGAGTTTTAAAGGATTTAAATCACTCATTAAAAAAAAAGAGGAAAATTAAACCTGTTTTTTCCAATATGTTGTTGTTATTTAAAAATCAAACCGAGAAGTAGCACACACATTATTTGGGAAGAAGGGAATCTTTCAAAGTGTTTAGGGTTTTGGAATAGGTTCACCAGGATGTACTAAAGAAGTGCTGTTTGCAAAGTTGTATGAACAAAGGAACAGTTTTTGATGGTTCCTATGAGTATATATTTTATTTCTATTTCTTTCTCAGCACTATTTCCCCTGGCCTCTTATGTTCTCATTAAACATAAAGCCAGTCCTATTTTGGATAGCAGTATGTTTTTGGCAGTCACTGTTATAAACTGTCTGTCAAATTGCTTGGAGAAAGACCTTATTTAAATTAAAATTGAAATTAATTTCTTAAAATAAAATTTGTGGGGCACCTTTTGAATATTTGATCTGTCCAGTAAGACCGAGGCATACAGCTTTAATGCTTGGGATATTCTGAATAAGGATATTCAGATTCTAAATCATAATGGGGCCCATTGTCTTTCACCTTGTCAGTAAAGTGATTTGTATCTACGTGAGTAAATAAAGAAAACAAAAGTCAAATATGTTGAGGAACACAATCCTGTCATCTAAAATTCACGTGTCATCCAAACATCACAAGTACTTGTCCCCTCGCTCCTCCTGAGAGACAATTCAGACTTTATCCCTGTTTCAGACCTTTCTGAAAACAACCATAAATAACATTCATTTGGGTGACAATCATAAATATGTGAAATATGCCTACTTTGAAGTCTGTAGTTCAGTCTCTGGGGAAAAAAAAGTCACATATAAAGAGTTTATAGAAATGTAAGAGCAAAGGAAGGAATTTGTGTTGAAGGCAAAATCTCCAAATCCATAAATGTCTGACCATTTAAACTAGGAGAATCATTGTGAGTGCTTCATGCTCCCTCACACATCCATTCTCATATTGGATGATTTCTGTAGCCCTTTATACCCATTGTGGCGAATTGCCAGAAAAAGGCATACTTTAGCTGCTCCTTATTAAGAACAGCATCTGAGGAAAATTTCTGAGAACTAGACTTTCTTCTACATTCTACATCATATTTCTTCTACAAATTCACGTTCTTAAAAAATAATTTTTATTGCTGCCAAAGGATCTTCAGCACAAATATCTCTGGGTTTGAAAGCAAGAATGGAAAGCATTGTTTACTGATAATTTGTAAAGTTTTGTGTGAATTTTAGAGCACATTTTCTGTACAGAAAATGTGCACATCTGCCAGCAGAATAAGGGCTCGTGTCTGAACTGCCAACAGCAATAGACTGCGCATGTATCAGGAAGGGTTTGTCAACTGCTCCCTTCTTTTAATTTGCACGGTTAGTGCTGTGAGGTTTATGCAAGGCAGCTCTCAGGGGAGGGGACTGAAAGTTCTTTGAAGTCCTTTGTGGTGGCTGTCTAATCTGGAGAAGAGGATTACTTTCTTTCTGCCAGAAGCACATGACAGTTTGGTAATTAATGAGCATCATAAAGTTCTCTTTTTCTATTAGATACCCATTAGTAAACCTGGGATGGTTGTCATTTTGGACAAAACCATGCATATCCTCATTTTATCCCAACATCAAAGGGGATCTCCTACTGTCTGATGCTGAATGCTCTAATTGTGTTTGTGTTTGGTGGAGTTGGTGCAGAATGCATCTGAAACAAGCCTTGACATAAACTGTAGGTCCTGTGATTGGACACACAGCCTGAGCCTTGCCAGAGCTAACAGCTTAAATGAGTGGTGGGTTTCTCTATTATTTTAAACATACAGCTCTCTTCCTCTCCTGTCTGTTTATGCTATTTGTTTTCCTATGAGAATATAGGAATTAACATACTTTCCACATCCATATCATGCTGAAAAAAGGAAAGCACTGTGTTGGGCTATTTCCCTTTCCCCTTTTGATATAGTATTACAAAAAGTCTTTCTTTAGGATTTAAGAGCATTTCAGGTATTAAAGCTCTCTTGGGTTGTCTTTTTCACATTATTCTGAAAGTACAGAATGGTTTCCTGCTCTTTATATTTGGCTCTTTTATACTGAAACAGTTGAAAAGTCCTAGTCTGTGGACTTTCTTTTTGAGAAAATGTCACCCTTTCTTCCAAAGGGTCCAGTTTCTGAATGCAGTGTAGTTTCTTCAACTGCATTTAATCTCCTTTAGAAATAAGAAGAATGGCTAAGCAGCCTGTTTTATATATTCTGAATTTAAGATTTTTTTAAAGGTCAGATGCTCATCCTATACTCAAAATCTGTGCTGAATGCAGGCTGGAAAGAACTCAAGGATATGCAGCTGCCTTTTCTATGCACAGGGTTGGACCAGAAAGCTCCACTGTAATGAAATGTGATGGCTTCAGAGGGACTGCTCAGTTGTGAAGCCTAAAGAGGAATATACATACTTAAGATTCCTTTTGCTTTGTTTTCTCTTATATTATTTTATCTTTCTAATAGGATTATGTCTGTACTATTTGGAATATCTGGTGGGCCTAGAGTTCTTGTTCAGGGTCAGGCTAGATGCTGTATGGTGTGACTGTTAACTCAGTATTAGAAAAACAAAGTATTATTAATTTTTGCATCTCATGTGGTGAAAAAGTCCTGGTGTCCTAACAAAGGTAATGTTAAAATCCGCAGTATAAAAACACATAAAATAAAGCTAACTGGCTTTAACTGGCCCAAATGTTTAGCATAATCAGAGGCACCCTGCAGTATGGCTATAAAGGAAACTGACAGAAATAAATGTTCTTCCTTTATGGCAGAACTGAAATAGAGACACTGAACTGCTTCTGAAATGAAAGTGTACCTTCCTCACTAAAATCTCTGGGAAGATGAACCTAAGTAAATAAAGAGTCAGGTTAATTGGAATTGGAAACAATTTTTTTACATGATATCTTAAGATAAAATAAGAAACATAATTACTATATTTGTTATATCTAGGACCTGAATTTTTGATCATATTTTTCTGAGTCATCCTTGCCCTTAGGAGATGAAAGGGATAAGTAATACCACTGAAGATACAAAACAACTTGTAATCATAATCTCTGTATTCTCTCACATTTAAATTGGAACTGGTCAGAAAATTTATTGTGGAACTGCTCTTCAGTGCAAAATGGCAATCCATAAAAATGGTTCACTTTTGACAATGCTTTATGTATTAAAATACTGGAGCAGAATATTTGAAAAGACTTGAAACAGAAGTTCTTTATATTTTTGGAATAGAACACTTTGACCTTGTAAAGTAGCTTTTCCATTGTTTAAAATTATGAAGACAAACTTCTTTGTAGTTAGGAAAAGCCTAAAAATCAGAACCATTAGTTTAAACCCAAAAAGAACTTAAAAAAAATTATGAAAATAAATAAAGAGTTTTGTCCTCACTTAGAATGAAAAAAAAAAATTGTGGAATTTCCTACATAGCAGAAAACCTACTTTCTGCACAGCTCTGATCCCAGCTGTAAGCCTGACAAAGGCTTGGACCATTGTAGCAGTTTGAAACTCTTATATTTGCTTGTAATACTTCCTTTTGTCTAATTTCCTTTAAATGAATGCAGAGAATCACATCTGGATTCTTTTAATTGCCAAAGTGAAAATTATGGGTGGCTGGGATAGTTTGTGGTCCTTGCAAAATCAGTCTCCTGCCAGTTTGTACACAAAAGAGCATTCCATGTTTACTTCTGAGGTTGGTACATTGAATTTGTGCTTGGCTCTAGACACAAACTTCAGGCGTGTTCCACACTGCAGACTCCAGCAACCCATGCAAATGTGGGGTTGGGACTGGAAAAGTCAGAGCCCAGCTGGTGTTTAATTAGGCAAAGGATGGGAAGGGTAACAAAAAGGGCTTCTGCAAGTGGACCAGCAGCTAAACTATGTGGATCTGCTGCTGAATGGGGTGGTGGGCTCGGAGACGAAGGACACACAGAAGGCCAAGGTCCTCACTGAAGTCCAACTCATTCTCTCCTGGTAAAAGCAGCCCCCAGCAATCTCAGGCTCTTGAGCCCAGTGAGAAAGTCTGAAGCAATGAAGTGTTTAGAGTGTGTTTAAAGAAGCTGGATGTTCACAAGTCCATGGGATGCACTCACTGGGAACTGGCTGATATCTCTGTGAGGCCACTCTCAGCTATCATTAAAAGGTCACCACTATTGGGAGAGGCTTCTGAGGACTGAGATAAAGCAAATGTGACACAAGGAGGACGAAAAGGAGAATCTGAGAGCTGACAGACCAGTCAGCTTCACCCTGGTCCCAGGGAAGGCAATGGAACAAATGCCTTGGAACCCATTTTCAAGCATGCTTAGTACAGAAGGTGACTGGGAGTGTTCAGCATTGATTATGAAAGGGGGAAATAATCCCTGCCTAGAAAGGTGGGTGTTGCAGAGAATATTGTTCATCTTGACTTTAGTAAAACTTTTGACACTGTTTAACACAGTAACATCCTTGCTGCCAGAGGGATGGAGAGGGATGGAGGATGGTCTGGATGAAGGCACAGGCAGGTGGGCTGAACCCTGGCTGAACTGCTGGGCTCAGAGCCTTGTGACCAGCTGGAGGCAGCCCCAGTGCTGTACCCAAGGAACCAATGCAGCAGACAAATTTTGTTAAACCTCTTCCTTCATGGCTGGGGGGAGGCTATGTCAGCTTTAGGTTGTTAGTCCTGTTTGGCCTGATTTAAGACTGATACATTTAAACTCCTTAGCTATTTGCCAGGGTGCCATAATTCTGAGTATGATTCCATTGTGTGAAACATGAGCTATTAAAATACTAGATGTTATAGTAAAGAGAATATAGAATTTATAAACAAAAGCTCTATTATCCATCTCATTGGTTTGTGCTACAGAAAAGAATTTGTGGAGAACCATAGGGTATTCAACAATAATCCAACAGCGGGGAAGAGCTGAAGTATATTCTTTTTCCATAGAGATTTATGCTGATTTGTAGAATTTTAAATCCAGTTTTATTAATGCCTTCCCACTCTCAGTAGGAAATACTCAGAACATATGAGGAAACTGTCTTATGAAACAAGATTTTATTTTAATAATGTGGATATTATTGTATAGCTACTCAGACATGAAGAGACTGAATAGTACCTCATGGGTCTCTTGAAATCAGTATGGAGCCTCCAGACCAGCTCAGGGGCTTAGCTGAACTTGGAGCAAGAATTTTTTTCTTCACTTCCATGGAGACTGTGCTAATTGAACTTCTTCAACTTGTCTGAAACACTCATGATCCACTTTATTTTTTTGTGGTAGGTAGATCAAGAATTGCTGAACAGGGCACTGATCTCTAACAGTGACCAAAAGCAGATGCCTGGGGAAGAATATAATAAGGTTAACATATCATGATACTTCCACTCAATCATCTCTCAGTCTCTCACAACTTGTTATTCAGGGAATTCTTGAGTCTGAATGACTTCTCTCTATTTAGAAACTGTCACTGGACTTCCCTTCTATTGGTCTGCCCAAACTTTCCTTGAGCCTATGTAACCTACAGACTCCCACTGTTTAGCTGGTTAGGAGTACCAGGGAAGCAGAGATTGCATAGCTGTTCTTGCATGTGTTTGTCTGCTGGAGGTTGATGGGAATGGCTGATCTGGTCACAGTATTCTTATGGACAGTATCTTTCTGCACAAGAGGGCTGATTAGAGCAGACCCTAAAACCAGAGCAGTAAGAAACTTTTTGTGGTGACATTCTAACTCCTAGCAGAAACAGAAAACACATCTTGAAACATTCCACAGACCCACAACTACACATACAAGAATGGGCTGAACACACCTGTAACTTTCACATTGACTGTCTTCTGTACAGTGACAGAGCTGTGACCTCTCACTTTTGCACATCCCACTTGAGCCTTGTCCAGCGTGGTAGTGTTTTGTTCCCTCTGATCTCCTGAATGTTTTACAGTGCATAGCATGCAGGAGTATTCTTTTTGTGTTTAAAAAAAGAAAAGTCACCTCTCCCTTCAAGACCAGGGGAAGAAGAACATTAAAATCTTGCTCCACATGAACAAAATGGAACGCATCTCACCCAACTTTAGCTATCTACAATATCTTCACTAGATCTGGTCACCTGCTCTCCCCTTATAGCCAAGGGAGGGGAATAACCTGTTCATCTGACCTATTTTAAATGTCTATATTAAGATGAGACAAATCATGTCCTAATAGGTACTTTCAGGAGATGATTCATTTCAACTTCATAGAGACATAAAATAGGTCACATGAATCACCCATTTCTCTCCATTGACTGTAGAGGAACATAAATTCTAGCCAGTATATGTTCAGGAATTTCTATTATCTAAAATCTAAATTTGGATAAATAAATTTATCTATTCTCTTAGTGTGTGAATGTGGTATTAGCAGCTGTGACCCAGCCACGGTCCTATACCTGTCTCATGATACTGAAGGAGTCTTACAGGGAAAGATTCTCTTAAGATATTGCAAGAAGCTGTGAGGAAGTACAAGGTGCGTGGTTTATGTGTCTGAGTTCTTTCACTTGTCTGCCCTTTGGCTGCCAAAACAGAGGGAAAGGCTGCTATGATGCACTCTGCCTTTGCAGGACGCTGGCAGAAATTCTGCCTTGGTTAGACGTGGTCTGGAACTAGTTCAAAACCACCATGGCAAAATTATGAATGCCAGGAGAAGAATTGAGGGCTTGTTAGTTTTATGCAAATCATGGAATTCCTGTAGCTTCTGTCATGTATTTGAAAATACACAATGTAAAAGGACACAGAAAGTAGAACAGAGCAGCAAAGTGGATCTCCATGGGTTATCTTCATTCAAACTAATGCAGCCTATCTGAATGCAATAATTATGTCATTAATACCATAAGAAAACATTGCAGAGGTACAGTGAAGAGGCCATGTATCGAGCACACAAATCAAATCGATGTGCAGTGTGCTTCGTAGAAGCAAGGTCTTGTAACACTGATAGTTAATGGCAAAAGAAAAGCAGAGAAGTATAAATTAAATATTCAGAGTTTACTTGGTCATTTTGTATCTGTCCATCTGCTACTCCTTCAGAAGTTTCCATGTAGAAGCAAAGAAGACTTTGATTTTAAGCTCATTAAAGATTGTGTCTTAGCTATATGAGTCAGTGTTTGCATCCTTTGGATGCACCTTGTAAGAAGAAAACTCAGTAAATTTTGAAAGCAAAACTGTTTTCCACAGCAAAGTTTAGAGAATATAGGTAAACAGCAAGGACAATTTAGATCAAGCTGTGTGTGCTATGCTGGTGGCCTCAATATAGCTGAACGGCTTTAGTGATTTCTGTTTTCCTTGCAAGGAATTCCTTGTACACAATTCCTTGTCTGTGTCTCGTCACCTGGAGAGTTTGTGTGCTGTGCTGGGCAGTGCTGACACGCTCTTTGCTCCTGCTGTGTGCCTGCATCTCCCTGGGTCTGTGCCTGAAACGAGTCTGCTTCTGATTCAACAACCTTGGTAAGCTGCACAAAGGCTGAGCACTGAGCCAGGACCACGCTCAGCAGTTTGAGTTTGGATCTTTCCTGCTGTACTCTCGGGTAATTCATCCCCAAGACCGTCTGTGGGTACAGGCAGCTGGGCTCTGCTTGGTGCTGCAGAGCAGAAACACACACAGGGAAATGGGGAAGGGCAGTTTCTGTGCCTCAGCCCCTCACCTGTGTCAGTCTCTGTATTCCTGCTGCATCACAGGCTTCGTACCAACACCACTCCTTGGTGTGCACAGGGTACCTGTGGGGAAAATCAGTAGTAACCAATGACTCAGTGTGTAAACAACTCAGAGATAATCCTGAGCGTTTATTCTGCTGTATCCTAATGTTCAAAAGAAGGCATTATTTTATAGCCAAGGTTATTTTAGAATGACAAAATACTTGTGGCAAGTTACTGGAGCCAGATTTGTGCAGTGACATGGTGGTCCAAGCAGAGTTTTTAGAGCAAAGTTTACTTTCCCAGTGCAATATGGTTATGAGTGTTTGCCAAAACACTTTGGAATTGTTATAATTCATGCAGAGCTTAAAAGGTAGTTTTATTAACATTTTTTATCCTTTTCAGATATTTATTAAGTTGACACTTCTTACACTTGCTTACTTGTAAGCACAGCACCAACCCTGTTTACTATAGCAACAGAACTTCAATAAACTCTATTCTTATTTTTAAAAAACTCAGCAAAACTAACATACAAGTGCTGTGCTGAACCACCACACATTAAATTCGAGCCTTTCACGTTTCATGAGAGTTTTGCAAATGCTATCATATTGGAAATCAGGCCTGGGTGACTGTCAAAGTCTGTTTCAAATATGCTGAAAATACTCCAGAGATGGAGCCTAAATACAAAATATAGGTGCATTTATGCACCTATATATTATATATATTATTCTTACATTTTCTTTCCAAAGGTTGCAGAGTTGTCAACATGTGACAGTATAAGACTTTACCTCCCCATAGCTGTAAGTAATGAGACAGTGATCAAGCAACTTCCTCCTTCCTCCACCCCTTGCTGTGGGTCGCCACGTTGTCAGAAGTGGCTTCTACACAAGCAGTGTGCTCTGTGTGTAAGGTCTGACTGGTCTTACTTTGTTCCCATGCCAATTGTTTTTCCAGCAATATTTTTTCCTTTTTCAGAAAGAAAAGCACCAGTGAGTTACAAAATGAAAGATGAAAACAGAAATTTAGCTTCTTGTAGCTGAACAAACCCCAACAACACTGAGCAAGTAGCAGCAGAGCGGAGGAGCTCAGCTGGATTATCTGACAGTAGCCATTTGCTTTAATGCAAGACATGTTTCTTTTGTCCATGTGCAGTGAGTATCCTCTAGAATGGATATGAAAAGTAATAGGGAATTGTATGATTTAATGGTGACCCTCAGTGCCATGCTTTGAACAGACCTATGATGTCTGTGTTGTCAGCTGTGGAGTGAGGCTCTCTTCAGTCATCAAAGCATTTCAGTAGAGTTTACAGTCTGTTGTTTACATTATTGGCCAGTACTTTTTTCTCCTGAATACAGTTTAACTATTCCACCGCCCCTGTGATGAGTATTCTTTTCGGCAGCAGCAGTCCTCACAGCCTTGGAACATTGTTTTTGGACACAAACATACACAAGTTATTAGAACACAAGATCAAAGGAGGTGTCCCACTGTCTTCCTTTCAATGCTCCCATTGTGTTTGTATGCTGAAGCCTGCTAGAGAGTTAGAACCAGAGAAGGGGGAGAAGGGGGGAGGAAACCTTTGTACAAAGGTACTTGTCACTGAGAGAAGCCCATAAAAGATGATGTGAGAAAAGACACCAGGTGGAGTATAAACGACCCTTATTGTTAAGAAATGCAAATAAAAATCCTCTCCTATATTAAAACTTTCTTACTTGTCATTTCTTAGATGCTAAAGGAAAGGTTCTGATTATTGAAGTCATGGCAGTACTTTCTACTTTGCTTCTTTTCTTTTTATGTACAGTACTATACATGATGTGGAAAAAAGTTATTTTTCCTCTTTCTCTGCATATTATTACAGTTAGCAAATTTAATCTCTGTAAAATATCCACTGGAAAATCAGAAAAATGTCACTTTAAAATATCTCAAGGATTCCATTTTATGAAGGACATCCATAGTTTTGGATTAGTAAATGAACTGCAAGTTCATTTTATTGGATAGGAAGAGTGGTTTTTTTTGGGGAACAATGACATAAAAATTCCTGCTAATTTTGTATGATCTTTTAATTTATTCTGGAGAATCTGCAATCAGATTCCAAGCAAACAGATTCCAGGTCCAGCGCCTACTAAAATATACAGAAAAAGCCAATTGTTTCCAAATTGTTGGGAAAGCCCTGGCCTGGCTTCCTCAGCTGTAGACAGGGATACATGGTAGGCGGAGTCTCGCTAGTTTTAGGCAGCGTCAGTTATTTTTTTTTTCACCTTTCCACTTTTCTGGTGAGCTGAAATCTGGATTATTGAGTTAGCTATGCAAAGGTCTTTGAGAAAGAAGTTACAGGACATAACAGGTGACAATTAGGAATTTACAAAAACAAAGCATTTCTAAACTTGAGCCTTCACTGAAGGCAGTTGTTGAGGAGGACCTTCAGAGTAATACATGGAGAAAACAAAGATTAACCTGGCATGAACCTTTGTCCTCATCATCATGGATTCTTCCATTTTAAGACTTCTAAAACTCATTTTCCTGAATGTAATGAAAAGAAGATGTGATACTACCAGAAAAGGAGTATTTTAGTGGAGGCAGTACAAAGGACAACTGGGTGTCTCCTGGTGGTTGTGGCTCATCTACCAAATCAGCACTTATCACCCTGAACTACCAGCCCTTAAACTCAACATCTATCTCTGTCTGATGGGTTTTCTTGGCTTTGAAGAGAAGTGAAAGAGAAAATACTTTAATCATGGAAACTCTATCCACTGGAGTATGGAGACACAGTGGTCTTACAGTCTGAGATTATGAAGTTTGCCAGGGTTTTCTCCAGACAGTCATCACAGGCTCTCAGAAGATTTATAGGAATAATCTTGAAGAATGCCTGGAAAAATTTCTCATGGTACCTGAGCATGTGCAATATCTGGCAAGTGATGTAGTGAATGTGCTCATTTGTGATAGCCATCTTTCTGCTGCACAGACACTGTTTGAACTTGCTGATCAGTCTTTCTTCCCCCTCTAGGGTCAGGGTAGTTGCTGACATCCAAGAAAAGCCCAAGGAAAACCTGTGAAGCAAGTATGTTTGGAGTTGAAAGGATGCCACTGTGAAGACTCATGCCAAAGCTTTGAGGCAATAAGCTAAGGCTGCAAAGTTGCTAAAGCCAGGAGGTGCTAACACGAAAGATTGCAAAAATGCCTAAGGCAAAAGTGCTGAAAAAACTGCCAAGACCAGAGGCACAAGGACAAAGGCCCAAAAGCTAGAACAGTGTCTTGTGACAGGCATCCCATTTATGTGCTGGGAATGAGCAGTCAAACCACTCATGTGGTCACCAAACCAAAATTTAAATGTTCATAAAAGGTTTTATGGCCCTAAATGCATCAGCAGGGTAGTAACTGAGGCAACTGTTGAAAAGGTATCATTGCTGTAGGCAATTCTTTGTTGATGGGGGTTTGGTTGGAACTTGGTTGAAATGGAGGCTGAGTGTGGTTTGTGACCATCTGTGATTCTGAGAGTGATGAGGTTAAAAATTCTGTATCAGCTGGATCCTGGAAATATTAAGAGCTTACACATGATCCATATTGTCCCTGGCAATGCTGCTGGGAGCACCAGAAGCTTCTTTAGAACATAAAAAACATACATGTTTTTCCTTCACAACTGAGCAACCTTTTCTTAAAACATTTCTGTTCAGTATGGACTTAGATTGTTTAAGGTAGAGGAGGAGCCACACAGCTTGCACTTTACTGCTTCTATGTGCCTTTTTTTTTTCTTTTTAGAATTACATGGGGCTTTTCAACTTTAAAAAACACATGTCAACCCTCACTTATTCTGGAGGTGGTGTAGCATGACCAGGATGCCACTTCTAGGTGGAAGAGAACAGCACCACCTGAGACTAATACCGGACTTCTTTCATCTCCGGCTGGAGGGAGCATGGCAGGAGAGGGGAAGAAAAGGAAGGAGATAAAGCAGAAAAACTGGAAAGCAGTATCTTACCACTACCCAGACAGGAAAACTAGTGTGATGATTTCATCTATCAGGTAACTCTTGCTATTGCAACTGTTGTCATTAATTTTGCAATGGTATTGCATATCGAAAATTAATTCCTAGAATGGTCTTATTCACTTAGCTAAGACACATTTCCTATCATCAGCTGCTTTATAGTATAGCAAGGTTCAAAAGGGTTTTCTATCTTCTGAAGAAGTAGAGTGTAGTCAGCACTAATGAAAGGGCAATGAATAATACTCTACGTCATAGCTTTCGACTTTAAGAATTCCACTGAGGTCACTGGGTTGAACTGGAGATCCTTTAATCATTAGTAGTTTTGTGAATGGTGTACTTTGATATTTTACTGGACATCACTACTTAACATGCTTCTGGCTCCATGGAAGGAAAAACAAAAGGCTTTGTATGCCTTGACATCCTGTAGTTTGAGGATCATTATATACCCAGTCAAATCTTGAGGTTCCTGTTTAGTTGTTACACCATGCTAAAATCTCCTGAAATGAACTGGAATTTGATATCTGAGCAAAACCATGCTAAGAATCGCAAGATTTGTCACTCTGAGAGTAGCTAAAACTTTCTCCCAGGTGGAGGAAGAATTAGCTGCAGTTGTGATTCATACCCACAGTAACACAACCAGCTTGTAATTGCATTATTCCTGTGCCCAAGCAGCACAGTCATGGATCCCATTGTACATGGAGTCAGTTACTGACATTTGGGATTCTTTTGTCAGATTTGCTCTCCTGTGAAAACCTTGGTTTTGCAGGGTATGTCATCGACTCTTAATTAGAAAGGGCTTGCTTTAAACTCTAACAAATGTTGCGTATGTGAAGGCAGTTCCGCACAAGAGTGGCTGTGTTATGAATGCAAGTTCCACGACACAAGTGGACCTCTGTAATCTGCTGTGAAAGCCAGGGCTTCTTCCCCATGCCACTTCAGCAGACCTGCTGAACTCGAGACATTTCTACAGCCTTGTTTCATTCCCAAGAGCTGAATGTGAGCACCATCTCACAAGATGAACAGCTAGACCCCTCCCATTTGTGGCCACTTATGCTAAGCTGTTCTCTATTTCTCATAAACAGTGAAGATAAGTGATATTCCAAATAAAATATTTGCTGGTGAAGTTTTAAAGGGTACTTGTGTATATGCCAACCTGAGGTATTATTGAATTTCTTAATATGGATCAGAAAATTTTTACAAGTTTTCACAGTCAAGGTGAGGCTCATGCCCCAATGAGCCTGCTTCATATCTAAGTCACTTTCTTCCCTTCTTTCACCTCTCCATCCAAAACAAGTCCTCAAATGAACAAATATGTCACTTTAAATGCACAAAATAATAATGCATAAAAATAATGGGCCAAATAAAAATAAAATGCATAAAAAATGGGCCAAATAAATTATTTAAATACATAAAAAAAGAAATTCACAAAAGATGCATGTTATTAGCTATTTGACTAGCAATTGATGCTGTTGCAATGTCTGCATTTCACAATGCAAGGGCTTTCTCTGCTAGACAGATAAATAGTTGGAATAATGTGAGAAATGACTTTGCAATCATCCAAAGAACAATTTGGGTTGAAACGGTCCATTTAATGGCATTGCATTGGCTGTGCTGTGCAGTTGTTTCATACCAGACCTTCACCACATCCATGTGCTTTGGAATTCCTTCTAAAAATGAGCTCCAAGCCTGACCCTCCTCTCCCAGTCCCAATTCCCTGCAGAAGTGTTACTACATATGCTTTGAATCTTTTTTTCAGATGAGCTCCCAAGCCTAACTCCTTCCTCCCTGTGCTTGAAACGTATGGATTTGAAAGCACAGATGTGGCCTTGAAGTTTTTGGACCAGGCCCATCTGGGTCAAACCCTACATAGTTTGACTAGCAGTTTCTTGAGTTAAATTCTCAGAAGTCTTCATTTCTTCTTGTTCTGAATCTACTACACACTCCCTTTTATCTCTCCTAGTTGAACTACAAGGTTCTCAAGGGAGATGTAATTTTCATAAACAGAAATATAATGACCAGCCAGAGTAAGAAAGCAAATTTTTAATGACTGTGAGAATTATTGTTATGAAACAGCAAGTTTCCTTTTAGTTTATGCTATGTGTAAAAAAATACACCAATCATGATTTGGAGAAGTAGGGGAGATTCTTTGTAAATCTCATCTACTTAACTAATAATGAAAAAAAGCTGGGAGAGACTTTGTCCTCCTGCTGCCAACATTTTGAATCACTAAGAAAGGGCTCCGGACCTGACCCTGAGAACTGCATTTTGGCATTAGCAGCGGCTTCATTAGGATCACTTGTGTGCGAAGGGATGCCCGTGAAAAACAATTTGCACGACTAAGTCGGCAGAACAACTGCTTTTCCAGACATGCCGTGTTCCTTCGCGATCCAGATACGGGGAAGCAGGGACAGGAGGGACTCAGCAGCGCAGCCGGGTACAGGGGAGCCGGGAGGCAGCGTGCGGAGAGCCCGCCGGGCGTGCGGGCTGCGCCGAGCGGGGCCGGCCCCGAGGGGCGCCGGCAGCGGAGCCCGGCCGGTTCCGGCCCCGCGGCCCGAGCGGGGACGCGGGCGGGGCCCGGGGGCTCCGCAGGCTGCGGAGGGCGGCGCTGGCGGGGCCGGGCCGCGCCGGGGGGCAGCGGGCACATTGTCCGCCCGGCGCCCGCGGGGCTGCGCGGAGCGGGGCCGGCCCCGCCGCCCGTGCCTGGCTGGAAGTGAAACGCGCCCCGGCTGCTCCTTTTTCTTTTTTTTTTTTTTTTTTTTTTTCCCCTTTCCTTTTTCCTTTTTGAGGCTCCAAAAGGCTCACTCGCCCCTTTCATCTGCCGCCGCGGCCCAATGGGAAGGCGGAGGCTGCCTGCAAGTGGTCTAATCTCAATGAGGTGTCAATCATGTTCCCCGGTGGGTGAAGTAAGGTCTTTTGTAACCGCCTCTGTCTTTGGGAAAGAGAGCAGAGAGGAGGAAGGCTGGAGCGGAGAGGGGGACGCCGGACCGTGCTGCAGGAGAGGAGCTGAGATTTGAGCTCGCTTGTGTGTTAGCAGGGAGAAGCGGAGCACATGGATTTCTAAACACGCTGGGATTTTATATATCTACAAAAAATAACAACAAACGAACCTGACCCTACTGAAAACAGTCAAATGAATCGTAATTGCAGATCAATGCAGAGAGATGGGGAAACTTCACTCGAAACATGGTTAGTTCCTTTCACTTGCTACTTCCTTAGCCCCTTCCCTTTATTCGGATTTTACTCGGTTTGTTGCTGTGATTTTATTCTGGTGTCTAACGATCTTCCTTTATTATTTCCCTCACACACTTTCCTCCGGATCTGCCTAGCTGCCGTTTGTAAACCCAGAGAAAGTCCAGAAGGTAGGGATGGCTCCTCACTGTTAGTAACTTTGAACGCCTTCCCCCGGTCCGGCTGCCTGCCCCCGGCCCTTGCCCTCTCCCCTCAACTTTCCGCCGCGCTTGGCGCTCTGCGCGGCTGCCCCGCTCCCGGGGCCAGCCCCGGCTCCAGCCCCGGCTCCGGCCGCGGTGCCAGTCCCAGTGCCAGTCCCGGGGCCAGTCCCAGTGCCAGTCCCGGCTCCGGCCCCGGTGCCAGTCCCAGCTCCAGCCCCGGCTCCAGCCCCGGCGGGGCGCAGGGACGGCCGCGGGGTTCGGGCGGGCTCTGCGGGCGGCTCAGCGGAGGCATTGTCTCCTTTTTTCTAGGTGATAGTTTTGCGGTGAACGCCTCTCTGGCTCGCAGAGGGCTGGAGGACTGGATGGTGAAGCAGAAATACTCCGGGGGCAGCAGCAGCGGCGGCAGCAGCTCGGGACTCCAGCACGGCTGCCAGCACCGCGCCGTGTGCAGGCTCTCCAGCGCCAGGGTATGTCAGCTTCCTCGCTGCCCCCCCGCCCCTTCCCTTTGAAACAGTGAAAAGCAAAAGCTCTTTCTACATCCCTCTTTCCCTCCCAAGGGGCGGTTGTGCAAAGGAAGGTTTTCTTTGCCCTAATGTTGCTCCGAGGCGCTGCCCCGTGGGTGGTTTCCTTTAGTCCTTTGATGAAGTTAGAAGCTGCAGAGCAAACTTGGTGAGGGAGCAAAAGCCAGAGGAGTAAGGGAACCTGACTGCCGGTGTCTGGGCAGTACGATTAGAACAAAACCTTTCACAAACAGGAACAAACAGTCTCTGGGGAAAGCCCAGCACCCAGCCGGCGTGCGATAGCTTGTGAACCCTGATTAGTGCACAAGTTTGCCTGTGACATTTTGGCAGGCAAGAAGTCCCCGAAGAGTTATTGTTATTTATTTGCTCTTTGCGAATAACGTGAGGCTGACTTTCTCCACGAGAGTTACTGTGCCAGTCACTTGTCCTGGCTGTTTCACTGTTCACTTTTCACCCCTTCTCCTTCCTTCAGTTCTCCATGTAAAGCAGGGTGGGAGGAAATGTTACAGTTGCCATTTTCTTTTATTTATTTTTAATGTTGTCTCTTTAAACAAAAAGGCATCATGGGAGGTAAACAGACTTAACATTACTTAGATATGGTCCTCATAGTGTTTCAGGGTGTGATCCAGAGCTTATTGATGTTTACTGAAAGAATCCCATTGACTTTGGATCAAGTCCTGAAAGCTTCATCACTGGGAAGGTAATCTGAGAGATGGAGAGATTGGAATCTGTGCTTCCCAGCAAGCAGTGTGGCTTTGAAAGCACAAGCAGAGCCAGGGCCACCAAACCTCCTGCAGGCTCTTTGCTTTGTTAGCTACCAGTTGTATTGTCAGAAGCCTGGACTTCTTGTGTCTCAGGAAAAATTAACTTGCAAGTCGAAAATACTTCATTTTAGGTGGGATGGTGAAGTGAGCAGAAGATGTGTAGTATGGGAAAAGTTAATGGTGACATTTTAGATTCCACCAGTATTGTATTTTGAGGAGCATAAAGTGTGTGAAAGTCGCTAGAAGTAGAGACAAAGGGGTAAGCTATTGACTTGTTTGTAGCTGATGAACATAATCACCTTCGACTTGCAGGTATGATTGGTTGAAATGATATTTATTGTGCTTTACTTGGAAACGATATATTCAAAGAAGTTCTCATTAACAATAGTATATACTTTGATGCAGATGCAAAGAGTAAAAACACGTGTTTTTAATTATTTTCTAATTATCCCAATTTTTCTAAGATGCGGTTTTTACATATGTTCTACCTTTCACATGTATATTTTCTAGAAAAGAAGCTCAACTCACCAAAGTAAACATCATTTAATATACAAGAGTTAAAGGTAAAAACTCTGATTTTAGTTTGTGAAATGTATTTTCTTCTACAAAGATGATTTGGTTTCTGAAACGGAGGAGAAAATATCTTTTATCAAGGATACTTTCTATTCACAACACTCTTCAGTTGGCAGTTTCCTGAGGTCTGCTCAGCTGGAATGACAGTAGAACAGTATTTCTCCACTTACTCAAGAGGAAGTCCTCCTCATGATGGCTCAGCAATTAACAAGCCATTAACTAAATATTAGTCTACAGTTTTAGTAGATTATAAAACTGTAAATAGGTTTAAGTGTGTTTAAAAGCACTGTTCCCATGAGGCTTTTTACTGCCATCCTTATAGAGATGTTTCTGAATGTTCAAAAATATTTGCCATTTATTGCCTAATATATTTGGTAGTATCTGTGTGCATGTATAGCCTGCTTATTGACTTAGTTTAATTGTCATCCTGTCACAGGCACACTGTGACAGCAACATTAAAGTTCCTTTAAAATATGAACTTTTGGAATATGGAAGGATGCATTTCTAATTCTACATTGGAACCATATGTGCCATATGTACAGTCATTTTGACAAGGATTACGGAGTCACAGCGATTGACTCCATAACTGAGATTGCATGACTGCTTCTCTTCTGAGATCTCTTTGATCTCTAGTATAATTATACCAAGATACAAAGGGAATTGTAGCCTAACCTCTTGGTTCTTTGGTCTCCTCAAGATGTAGAAATAGTAGTTTCTTCTGCTAGTGGTTAGTAACAGGGTTGTATGGGACAGTGGTGTAGTATAGTCCCCAATAGTGTAGCTCTTGAATTGACAAAGGACGCCTATCTTTATTGCTTCAAAATTAATCCTAAAATGTTCAATAAGCTTACAAGGCTCTGTGGAATGGTACAGTTTTATTGTGTCACAGCTGAAACTGTGACTTTTCAGTAAAACATGGAATTTTTCCCCCAAAATAGATCCCAAGTTGATGCATTTGTGACTTATGTCAGAAAGAACTAGATCAAATGCTGATGAAAATATCTGCATTCACAGAAACATACAGCTGTGTTAAAAAAATAATGGTCCTAGAAATAATTTTTTGAGTAGGAATCCTTTACCAGAGCTTTGTTGATGGTTTTGTTAGTATATAGGGCCTATTTGGTAAAATTCAGTTTACTTCCAAAGACCTGTTGATGGGAGAGAAGAGCCTAGCCTAGCCTGAAGAGCTTCTAAGACTGAAAATCCAAAATTTGAATACTTTTTATGAGAACTTGGATATGATAGTGCAATTTGATTTATTATACTGTCTATAAGCCAAAAATTCTGTCCTGGTTGTAGTTGGAAGGCTATTTCTATCAAGAACAGACAGTGAATTGTTCTGCTGAAGTTAGTCATCCAGGGGAGATGACACTGAAGTTCAAGGGATTCATGCAGTGTTTTACAAGAGGAATGAGTGACTAATGCAGGAAATCAGTAAAGTTTCATTTGTAGTACTCTAGAATGATTGAGTTTACAATTGTCGTGGAGGGGAGGCCTTTACATCACTTCACTTCAGGAGAGTTCAATTGTATGTCACCTTTCCTTCTCCTGAGCAGAAGTTTTGAGGGTTTCTCGGTTAGAGAAGACTTCCCTCAGCTGATGTGTTGTCTGTGTTGTGTCCTGTCCATCTGTCTCTCCTCTCCAATTCACTGAAAGAACAGTAATTAATGTCCAGCTGTTGCCAAAAGCACCAGTCTTCTGAGAAGGGTCTCGTGGAGGATGGTTGGGTGAAGGCATGAGGCAGGGGAGGGGAGCGTGTCCGAAATGAGCGCCCGTGGTGTGTGTGCAGCTGGCTGTGCTGGGCGAGAGCTCTGATCTCATTAAACCATTGCCACCCGCCCAGCAGGGGCTGCTCTGCTCTAAGGGTTTTAATGACTCTTCAGGCCGAGGGCTGGCCTGCAGCTTCTACATCATGCAGGATTAAAGAGAAAAGGAATTCTGTTGCATCCATGAAAAGTATGAGGTCCAGAGTCATCTTCTGGTTTCAAAGCTAATTGAAACCACTGAAGCTGTAAATCTGCTAGCAACTGAATACACTTCTTTTGGTGCTTTATGAATGAGTTAACTTGTATCCAGAAAGGTTTTCTGATGCTGTGGATTATCCTGTATAATTCTTAAGTTTAAATTTATTCAGTGTGTTTACTTTTACAAACTGTTTTTGGAAATCAACATTGTTTGCAAATATTCATGTATTTGTTTATTTAACTGAGAAATGGCTCTATGCTAGAGGGGGGAATATTAAATATGACATTTGCTTAGTTCCATTTACTTTTATCTTCAAACCTACAAGAAGTTTTATGAGGTTCTTGTGCGTCTCATTGAGATCTGTGCTTGGGAATGGAAAAAGTCACATATTTTTAATTAAATTTCAGACCAGCTCTCAGTGAGCCACATTGTAGGTAATCATTTTAGGTAAAATAGAAATGACTTTAGCTTACCACTTCTGCTGGGCTCAGTGGTGCTAGTGATCCTCATGTTCAACCCTAATTGACATTAATTAGAGTTGAGTATCTGGTTTGGGACTAGCACAGTATGAAATTCTGAGGCGCATCAGTACTTCAGAGGTGGGGCTTGTTCTCCATTTGTTCTGTGCCTGTAACTGCCAGTGACATTAATGGGCATTCCTTGCATGGCTGAGAGGAGACAACACCAGTGTCAACTTCACTGCTCCTCTAGTATGATCAATCTTAAATGAAAAAAGAAGGCCTTCCCAATCCCCCACTGTTAAATTGTGTGTGTGTGTGTGCATATTAAAAATACATCGCCTTACGAAAGACACAGCTGGGTAGGTCATTCATCCAAAATGAAAATAATAAACAGAAATGAGACTTTTTTGTGTTATGTACATACTAAAGGCTGTTGAAATGCAAGATTTAACTGCAGCACTATCTTGGGGTCATTTCATGGCTAGTGACACTTGAAAGGCTGCCTTCTTTCTGGTATAGTGACAAGAGCAGTGAAAGTTTACTTGGTTGTTATCTTGTGTGACTGCTTGAAGTGATCTTTTTAACTGAAGTGTTTTCAAGTCCATTAATGTCAGTACTATATAAATAATTATTTTTATTGACTCTGAAGATTAAAATAAACAGCAGACTCAGCATTGGTATGACTAGAAAGCATTTTAGTACACAAAAATATTGTCTATGGCATTTAAAATAAATTTACCAAACTTTGTATTGAGAGAGAGAGAGAGAAGCAGAATCTTACTTAGTGTTGAAATTTGGTGCCAACAAACCAAGATAATTTAATTAGTGATGTACATAGTATATCTTGACAGCTCTGGTTTGGGAAAATTATAATATGAATATTAACAATCAAAGAGTTTCTGAAAGTATTAGTGCCATGGTGATGAGATTAGTGAATTGGCCAATACTGTAGCAGAAAGCTGGATTCCAAGGGAATTATCCTTGAATGATACCAGTTGGTGCAATTAAAAGCCACAATTCAGTTGCCATATGGAAAGTGTTAGGCATCCTTATATGGTTTCAAAGCTATGTGCCAGAGGTTAAATTGACATATGAAGAAAAGCATAAATTAAATATTTTGTGTTATGAAATTAAAAGCTGACTTTGCTTGAGCCATATGGAGGAGGTAGATGGAAGACTGTCTGTATTTCATCAGGGCTTGTTTTATAGGTGTTTCAGATTTAATGTGGTGCACATTTAATTTGGCATGTTGATTGGAAAGCTGAATGGCCCATGAAGTTTCTGCAAACAATCTCATTAAAGGAACTTTTTTTTGATCTCTAACAACCCTCTTTCTCCCACTCACTCTAAAGTGGAGTTACTTAGGCTGGTATTTGTAAGAAGAAAACATATTCTCTGTAGTAGCTGGGTCAAGTCCTCATCTGTGTCTCTTGGGCTCCTGATAGTCCCTGTTGGCTTAGTGAAACCTTAATTCTTCTGAATGAGAAAGCCTTGGTTATGGTGTATGTTTTCTTCTGTAATCCAGGATGAAAAGTAACAACAATACATTATATTCTTTAATGTCTTAAATGTAAATAATGCAGTCCAGAACTTCACACTAAAACTTTAGTTATAACAAAAATGGCACATTTGTAGCACATGATTGTTGACATATGGGAGTGTTCTTTACGGCAGCATTCATTAACAGAAGGGTTTTCTGTAGGTTTTGAGATCTGTAATATGACCCAGGAGGAGCTCAGTAAGTGGCTGTTTGTATGCACCCTTCAGAAGAAGATCTTAGTTGACTTTTATGGTTTCTTTTGTGTTGAGTTATGAACAGAGGAAAGAGAAGTCTCTTGAGTACTGAAACTTTGTAGGAGTTAGTTTTTCCAAAGTTGGGGAAATAATTGTTCAGTGATGATATTTAAATCAGAATGGAACATTGCTCCCAGTGCTGCAGATGTTGGCATTTATAGAAATCCTTGCAGACGGATTTTGCTTCGTGAATGTCAGCATCAAACCCTGGTTGGAAAGCAAATGGTAGATGTTCAGAGGTAAAAAATACTTGAAGGATTTTGTTTTGTTGTTTTTTTGTAATGGAACTAATTTTCTTCTTCATATACCAATTTGAATACTTGTGAGTTTTCAAACTATGTGATATTTATAGATATCTTTTCATGGAAAGTGAGGTAAGGTTTTAGTTTAAAAACATTAATGTGAAGGAATGGTCAAATATACTTTCTCTGTGAATTTATTTAGTTGTATCTGCCAACATTGGCAGCAAAACTAAGCCTGTATTTACTCCTACAGAGTAACTACAGCTATGGGAGTCTGAGTTGGACTATATTCCATTCAAGAATTATTAACCAAGTTCCAAATGCAAAATCTTCATTGTGTCTGATTTTTGAGCCAGGAAAGCATGTTTGTATTGCAATATCTCATGACATTTCTCTTCCAGTGGTGGAAGGCCAATGGTGTTAACTGTGGTGGAAGGTCTGCACTGGCTTTTAGCGTGAGCTAAGGGAAAGGGGAAATGATTTGTACATCTCCAACCACTGCTGCCCTGGTGTCTCTGCAAGGGGTACTGTTGTACAGGGCATTCACTTTTTGTAGGCTTCTGGATTTGTTGCCATCAGGGCAATATGGCATGTATTTTGTTTTTTAACTTGAGGAATTACAGTGGCACTTCTGAACATGTGTGACGTCCCTTTTTGGGTTGGAAAGGCTTGTACAGTCATTGTATTCCAAACATACTGCTGCCATGTAACCTAATATCCAATGTTTAATAAGGTGATCCATTGGCTTGCCATGGGACTTGGCTTTCCAGCAGGTTTTTGTCTGTAAGCAAGTGTTTAACTGGATTCTCTAATCTCTGTTTGTGTCTCACATCACCTGATAGGTGCCCATCGTACATCAGGAATACTTGTGGTTTAGTCATACAGAATCTAGTTGTTTAAGGAAGGGAGTGTCTTTTGGGGAGGTTCTGTAGCGCTTTCAGGAAAGGTGGCTGAGTGGAGACCTCATCAATGTCTGTCAGTATCTGAAGGGAGAGTGTCGAGAGGCTGGAGCCAGACTCTGCTTGGTAGGGCTAAGTAATAGGAGAAGAGATAATTGGAAGAAACTGATGCACTGAAATTTCCACCTGGACATGAGGAAGAACTTCCTTGCTGTGCAGTGACCAAGCACTGGAACAGATTGTCCAAGAGGCTGTGGAGTCTCCCTTCACTGGAGAGATTCAAGAACCAACCTTCTGGACACAATCCTGTGGCCTGTGCTCTGGGATGGCCCTGCTGAAGCAGGAAACTTGGACCAGATGACCCATATGATCTGGTCCCTTCCAACCTGAACCATTTTGCGATTCTGTGGTTTGGCCTACTGTATATTATAGGGCAACAAATGATCCTGTTGTTTTGGTCTGTAAAATTTCTGGTGGTACGAATCTTCACTCCTCAGATGACCAGGCAGTGGCCACAGGAAACTAAAATGCTATCAGTGCCTGAGAAGGTCCTCAGTGGTCAAGAAGGGCCCTGTAAAAATACACCTAAAGGGTCCCACCAGACACCAGCCCTGCAGCAGAAGAGGGAGCAGAAGACCTTGTGGTTCCTTGGTTCAAACCAGGTCCGTGCCAAACATACATGAAAAGTAGTTGTTCCTTAAACCTGGAGCTATTGTTAATAAAGTTTAATACTTGTGAACGAGATTTATCAGGCAAGCAGTTTTTCTGCTTTTTGCCAAAGCTCCAATAGTTTGGTAATTTTGTGTAATAACCCTTCTCAGTCTCAGAGTTCAGTGGACTCTGAAACTCATTGAGTTGACTGTGGTGGGGTGTGGGTGTTTTGAGTGCACCTTGAAAGGGGGCATCTACCAGCCTTGGTTTCAGTGTTAGTGGGTTTGGATTTAAATGCAGGCTCAGTGGCTCTCATTCGTTTGTCATTTGCAATGAGAATGCCTTGAGAATGTGAGATCATCCCTTAAATGTTCAGTTAGGTTTTGAGCAAAATTTGCAGCAGAGAACATTTAAGGCGCCTGGAATTTTCAGCCATGTGTCCTTGAACTTCTGACAAACAAATGCAGGCAGTGCATGTTGCTTTAGCTCAGAGGTGGATTGGCATGTGGTCGGAACAGTCTGCACTGTCCATCCAGAGAAATACTTTGTATTTTGCGATTAGGGTGAAATTTAATGCATTTGGGGGCATTACTGTGGCAGCTTTAAAGGGATTAAGTATATTGAGGTTCCTATTAAAGTATAACATTGTGATTCAAGATCTGTGAAAGAAAATCATGCATGGGTGTTTGATCTTGGGGTGCAGCCACACATGCTGTGAGGCATAAAATAAGGAGATAGACTCAGTAGGGAAGTGACAGAACAAAGTACCGTCTTGCAGGAGAAATGGGATTTGGGAGCAGGCTCAGATCTTTTGATCCATACTCTGATGCGAATGATGAGTGGTACTGAGGTGACAGATTTGTCTTGGGGGAGGAAGGAGAACGGTGGGTAGTGTGTCACATTGCCCTCGGAGATAGTTTGCTGTCTGATTCCCCAAAGATTTGATAGTGGTAGGTAAGGACTAAGCTGCTGCTTGTCCTATCTTAAAAATCTTTCATAGTTCCAGGACAGTTGGTTTCAAGAGAGTTAGGTAAAGAGGGTAGTAGCTGTAAGGCTAAGCCTTGTGCGTTAAGTGCATAGAAAGAACAAATGCCTGTTTGGGGGAGTAGGGATTTTCTCTGAGCATAGAGTGTTCCAGTCCTGAGCTCACAGAATAACAAGCACTCTCTATATTGCGTAAGATGCTGTGGTTAAGCCTGTATCAGTGTTTCTGTAATAAACTACTCTTTTTGAAACAATAAATAATAATTTTGCCTGTGAACTTTCCAAGTCTCTCTCTGTTCGTGTAACGTACGTGTGTGTACACTACGGACACTCATTCCCCTATAAAGAGGGAACATCACAGTCTAGCAAACAGAGTATCTGTCATTCCAGCTGAGCAAAGGTCTAAGGCAATAACCCAAAATATCCTGGAAGAAATTCTAAAAAGCATTGAAGAAATCAATCGTCTGATCCTAGAGGAAGGGCTTTGATGTAATCCTGGTAAGTTTATACTGGGAGCCTGCCTATTTATGGTCAGCCATAGACTTTCTATATGAAAAGTGGATCAAATAATTTCATAAGCTCCTGCTGTAAAAAAAGATGGTTGATAATTTTCTAAAGCGTACACACTGTTTTAATGTAGATTGTGGCTTTTAGCAGATGGCCAGGTGGGGAGGAAAGACTTTTCAAAACAAGTACCTACAGGAAAATAAATAATACTTTGCTATTTTTTTTCCCCATGGAAAAACTGTGCCTCATTTAGCCATCCCGAATATTTAATTTTATTTTGAGGATAAACTTCATAGGTTATCTCAGTTAAAGCCACTTTTATTTATGCAAAGCTTATGTGCAAGGTCTTGTTCCTGATGTGGATATATAGGTATAAAGAGTTTTTTCAAATACCATAAATAAATTACATTTAAATGTATATTTGTAACTGACTCGGTGCAGTTCGGTAAGACTGTTTCTATAATTTCTAAAAATTCTGCATTATTTCTGTTTTGCTTTGATGCAAAAGTCCTGCTGTAATAGAAGGGAAGCTGCTCATTGGTTTTAGTGGCTTTGTATTGGGTTCTCTGCCACATCAGTGGAAGATGAGGGAAGGTTGAAGAGACTAATATTCTTTTAATCTGGCAGCTACATTGCTGGTGTAATGGCAGTGTATTTTCCCCTGCAGATGCAGTTTATCTGATCATTTTATGACAGGTTCATAAAAGTTTTTCCCAGATGTACTGCCACTTAAATTCCCATTTGTAATTAGCAGTGTAATTTTCCAGTTAGGTTTAAAAAGCATGTTTTGAAAGAGGCTATTCCCACAGCACTGCTTAATACCCATTAAAATGCCACATTTTTATTGTATTAAGGTGTTTTTTTATCTAATTAGGTTGGTTTGTTAAAGTATTGAACCACAATCTCATTTTTTTTTTTTCTTCTACTCTAAGGGTATTTTCAATCATTTATTTATGACTAATAGGAAGCACACAAAATCTTTAACTCTGGACTAATGCACAGCATAAAGAAGTAAATGAGATCTCTTCCTGTGTAAGCTATTGTACAGGGCTGTACTTTGAAAGACAGCTGCTCTCAGACTGCAACATGGTGATGTGTGACAGGGAAGAAAGAAAAAATCCCCAGCATTTGGAAAGGAAGTATTGTATTCATTGATGCTGTATAGACTTCACTAGAATTTGGTCATCAACCTTACCGTGGCACTCTTTTCCAGATGGGTGTTTGATTTATTTTTTTATGTGCCATTTAGGGGGAAAAAAAAAACCGAAAAAGATTGTGAGAACTCTGCTGAAATTCAAAGGCAAGGCATGTTGAAGTAGGTTGAAGTAGCTCTGTGTCCTCGGACATTTGCTGCTATCTAGGAGGGACTAGCTAGGCTGCAGCATGCAGGTGTTGCTTGTGCTTATTCATGAAACATACATGTGCTGTTCAAATACAGAACAAACCTCTGCTAAAACAATCTGTCCTTAGCCTATGGCCGCCTCTGATTTTCCCCATTTGGAAAGACAAACCAAGGGCACTGCAGTGGGAACCCCCTAGATTTGTCAGTAATTGAATAACAGACAATGGGTAATGTCCTGTGGGAGAAGCAAGAAGGCTGTGAGGTCCCATATTAGCTCTGCACGAGTAATCTGACCCTCCTCATATGTTTCTGATGGCAACACTGGCAGTCCTGTCTCCTCAAAAATGACGGGAATTTCACCACCACTGGGGAAAGTAGGAAAGCTTGTCAAACATAGAAGAGCAGAATAGTTGGATGAGAAAAATGCTAATGATGTGCCTTTAGGGGTATGTTTTAAGAAGGGAAAGGGTCCTGGCCTAGTGTACAGTCTGAGTGTCTCCTAACACCATCAGGAACCCTATCCAAAGGCAGGGTGAGGCTTGTTCCTTCCACAGTCTCAACTGACACGGGCTCTAGTCAAGATTGTCTGCTATTGCACATCAATTCCAATATCCAGCAGTACGAGGATTGGGTAGGCACTGCTGCCTTCAGTTAGAGACTCTCCTGAGAGGCACTCCAGCCTGAGAGAGCTGCCAGATCTGGGGGTGGATGTGCTTTAAACTGGTCTGGCACAGCACAGTGATGCTAGCAGGCTGGGTGCTAATAGCTGATGGCAGAGCTGGGTGGAGGGAGCTAACTTTGCTTAGAAGAGTCTTCTGATGTTCAGTCTTATCTGTGTGTAAGTGGGAGAGGGAAAAACCCCTTGTGTTACCTGGGCTTGGCCATCCATAGCCAAGGATCTTCCTTCTCCTGACAAGGGTGACGAGCAGTATTCTGTGTCATGCCTGGCTGCATTTCAGACTCTGCTGTGCCTTGTGCAGCACTGCTTTGCAGCAGCCCTTCTTGCAGGGTGATGCCTTCCCTGTGTGTCAGCCAGGGAGAGCGGCCTCTCCTGCCGACCAAGGGCTGGCGGCTGGCTTTCCCCAGCCTTCACTCATCTGCTGGAGCTGCCTGCCTGTGTTGTGCAGAGAGGGAAATGGTACGTGCTTTGCCACGCAGTTTTGTGACTGTGCTGGTGATGGGAGAGGTTTTGGAGTGAGTGATCTTGGTGGAATATAAAGGGTTACGTTGTTGAAGTTACCCAGGCGCCAATCCACTGGCACACCGCAGGTGATCTCGGAGTGAATGTTGTTTAAAGCGCCTGTCCCACGGTTTCACAAATGTGCTCTGACCAGAGGATGTTTTTCTAACTTCAAAGGGCTTCTCAGGCTGGCTCGGTGCCTCACAGACTGAGTCCACAATTCCTCTCTGCTCATGATGTGTTCTAACCATGTGTGATTTTTTTGGTATGTGATGTTTCTTAAAGAGGCATTGACCTGTGTTCAAGTGAAACTTGCTCTTAAGCTTGTAAACACAAACTTGTTGTGTGGGCAGTTTTCATCTTAACTTGATGTGTGTATTTTTTTTAAGAGCAAGAATAGATATCAAAAGGAGGGATAATTTATAGGAAGAAAAAAAAAAAAGAAATAAACTTGTAGCAACCTTTTGAGTTGCACCATCCAGAGTCCTCTCCTTGAACATCAAAGTGTGTGTCCTTTCTCCATAAGGAGAAGAGTGCGTTCCCACCTTGGCACTGTGAGTGTTACAGTGGGTGCTTTGTCCAAAATGTGCCTCTGCACAAGGAGAGTGCAAGGGGGAAAGCAAGGCAAAGAGGAGTAGAAAGCAGAAAGAACTTAGGGCGCTTGTGAGTGACCTGATTTTTATTTTTTCTTCTCTCCTTCTTTAACAATGTTAGATTAAATTAAAGTTTTAGGAACAGGTTTGTATGTTTTTAAATATTTAAGGTTTCTTTTTCTTCTGTAGTACTTTGGAGTTTTTCGTGGGGGACTGCTTTTGCTTTTTAATAGTGAGAATTAGAAATGGCTGAGATCTTGTAGGCCAAATTCTTTTACTGTTGAAGTTCAGTAACTCTCAGTTAATTCTGCTGAGAGCAGGATTTGGCCCTGAAATATCTTCAGAGGTACACTCTGCTACATTAGCATAATGGGAAGGTTTAGTTTCACTGGTGGACACTATTTTATGCAATGTTTTTTGCATTTAGTAAAGCTAGAAGAAGTAGGATAGTTTGAGGTTTTAAAGTAATAATTCTTAGTTTACTGTTATTACTATTATGGATGGGTTTGAGTTGATTAAAAAAATAACCAAAAAAACACAGCAGCAAAACAAACCCTTTCTTCAAAGAAGCCAATACCTTGTAAGCCAGACCATAATACTTTCTGTTTGGCAAGGGATTAAGAAGTATCATCTGCTGTGGGAGTAAAACATCACACTGTGAATGGCATGCCGTGAACAATATGTCTCAGCTGTGCAATGAAGTTTTGCTCCTCTTGAGTAACAGTACTGCAAACTTGCACTTAGTAATTAATCCAACTTTCAGATCAGCTTGATCCCAAGCTCCTCATCCAGATGAAATCCTGGAGAAGTTAGTGATGTCTAGGACCTAAGCCCTAGCAGCAAATAACCTGTGCTGCCCTGCCATCCCATGGTTATCAACAGGAACCATCCCACCACGTTTATTTTGGCTGGTTTTAAAGCAGGTGGCCAGAATGCGTTCCTAGTTTCAAAGTCACAGCTGCTGCTTTGAAATTGTGTAAGTAGGGCTTTGGTTTCTTAACACAAAATAACTGAGCTGCTGTTTAGTATTAGAGCATCATTATTCTGGGAAATGCACTCTTCGTTTTAAAAATATCTTCCCTATGGAAGTTGAAAGCTTATACCTCATGATTCTAAGGTCAAAGAGCTGAAATGGTTCCTTGTTTGACTGATTGTAAATACTCAAGAATTTCTCAGTGACTTGAAATGAGTGGAATCTGGAGGTAGTATTAAAACTGACAGCAGTATTGGAAACACAGAATTACTGAGGAGATCTCTTGTTTGTTGGCATCAAGTAAATTAGGGGAGGACTGTTTTGGACAACTATAATTTAAGACTTTTCTCCTTTAACTGGATGTCTTTGTGGGAGTTATCCCCAAAATATTGTATGTTTATCATGAAATAAATTAAAAGAACAAATTGACTTTATACTGTTACAGTAATGATGCTATGATTAAGTTGAAGGAAATGTTCCATTACAAATCCCCATTTTGTTTCCTTGTAAAATTTTATTTTAAAATGAGCCATCTTGGGTGACTTTTTCAGTAGTGTCAGCAACAGTGTCAGCAGAATGGTGAATTTGTGTCACTGGAAGTATAAAGAGAATTCATGAAGGAGTTTGTGTTCAGCATAGTTTTCTTTTTTATAAAAAAGGATTCTATTCACTGTGGTTTTTTTCCCTCTTTTGTATTCCTTGCCACCTTATGATATTATAATGTTTTTTGCCTACTTTCAAAATTTCATAGATATATATTTATAAAAAATATATGTCATGTAAGCCCTTTTCTAGTGTAAGAGAAAGTACATTTTATGCAAGGTACACAGCATGGGGTTTTCTGGGCCTTCAATCTCATTTGATCCTGTCTCACAAGAAATGCATCAAACAGGAATGAGCAAAATGTAATCCCCTCAGACTGGGTGAAAATGTTCTCCTAAGAAAGAAGATGAGAGAGGACTGGTGAGAGGAAAGGCTTGACCTCTCCTCTGAAAGGAGGTCTGAAAAAAGCAAGTGGACAGAGGAGGGAGTGCATCTTCAACTTATGTAGACGGGCTTGGTAAAGGATAGAAAGGGCAAAATTAGAGTATTGGGGACACAGTCAAAGAAATTAGTCCAATTTGCATGCATACAATATAACAAAATCATTGACTTGGTTGTTAAGGGGAAGAGGTGAGAATGGGCACATCAGAAGTACAGCCAGTACAGATGAGTTATCTGGGCTTAATCCTTTTTGCTTCAATCGTAAAATAATTTTTATTTGTATTTTCGTCTTATGACAGAAATTTCTAGGAGCTAAGTCTGTTGAGAGCTGCATGTTCTAGTGCAGCACTCTTCAGATTTATCCATTTGCAGGTGGTACTGGACCATATTTTATATTCAGGTGTACGAACGATCCCTCTGAGGTTAAAGCTGTCCGTGGTTGAGAGACAGGCTCTGATAACAGGGTGTGCCCCTGCTAGCTGGGCTGCTGGTGTTGCCCCCTGGGGCTCTGCTTAGTGGCTGGGATTTTCATGGGTGGGATGTCAGCCCTGTTGTATTTAAGGAGATGGGGTAATAGGTTAAACACAGCTTTCTTAAGCTCTCTGGGTCGCAAGGTAGGTAGGCTTTGAAGTCATCTGAGATTAGCAGACTGGTCTGGCAGCTGAGATGTGGAGCTGGGAGGTGTTTGTGATGTGGGTGGCCAGGGATGGATAGCCACTGCTGTGGTGCTGCCTGGTCTCTGAAACTCTGAAATTATGGTTTAAGAGTGAGATCCTGGAGCCAGCCATTCTAGTCTAGATCCTAGCTTCAGGTGTATATCATTTTTGAAGTTGTTCATATCTTCACAGAGACCCCAAATAGCTAAACACTTCCCACTCATTTAGTCTCATTTGTCTTCTCTTAGAGCCTACTGGGTTTATCCACTTTTTCCCACTTCCCCATCAGAGAAATATTTATAGTTCATGAAGAACTTCAATGTCAGCTGTACTCTTAATTCATTGCTATGTTTTTATGAACAAGCCAGGTATTTATCACCTACTTTCCTGAGCAAAGTAAGAATGAAAAAGAATGTTTGAATTCTCCTTGAAGTTTATATAATCTCCCCTTGAAAAATAGCCCAACCTCTTACATTGTTTCTTTTGATCTACAGTAATCTTCCTAACATGTTTCAGAAAGGGGCCTTTCTGAACTGTCCAGCTCTTGTTACAATCCAGCAGCTCAAGAAGTCTAATTCTAAAAAGTTTGTATTAATCAAAGCTGTTCTGCCATATAGAGAAAAGACATTTTACTTCTCACTCATCCTGAAGACTTTGGACAAGGTTGTAGAAGGTGGTGTGAGGGACGTGTCTTTCATGTATGAGCTGAATCTCCACTCTTGTAGAGGCCTGGCCAAGGATATGTGCATTCAAGTGATGTGGGCTTCCTGCTTTTTGCTGTACCTTGCTCTTGGTGGTGTATATAGAGTCAAGGCAGGATTAATAGGAGTGTAGGGACAGAGCGTACAGCTGCATGTGTGTAAATCATAGCAGGTGTACAATACAGCATGAGGAGAATTGAGCCAGGCTTTCACCACTGTTACTGAGTGAAATGGACTGCACAGACGTAACTAAATGGGAAAGGAGAAGCTTTGCAAGGAGATGAAGTTTTTCTGGTGTTTGCTTGAATAATGAAATTACTCTCTGTTGAAGGTTATTCTCTGGAGCAGCAGAGTTTGTACGTGAGTGAAATGCATGTCAGAATGTTTACAAAGAACTGAAGTGGGGTGGTGAGTCAAAGCAGTAAGCTTTGCTTTACACCGGCTGTGTAATGGAGAGCCTTATAATGAGAGTGAGCTATGCCTCTGATTCCAGACCTTTGAGCTATCTGGAGCACAAAATGGAGCAGGTTTACAGGTGAATCAACACCTCTCCCCTCCTCCTTTGGTGCTGTCTGCTGTGCATCACCCAGGGTCATGTTTAGAAATGGTGACTGATGGTTAGTGATGGGTACTCCCAAGCTTTTTAGTTGGTGCTGCTGAATTCTTGGCTGTGACTGTATTTTGTTCTTTTAAAGAATGGAGAGCGCAGCTAAATGTATGGTGCTGAGGAGGCACTTATTGTCCTGTCAGCCTGGCAGCAGTGAGCACACCCCCAAGAGCTGCATGTTGCAGCCAGGCACATCCCAGTTTCTAGCTTCCCTGCTCCCCACTCCTTGTAAATATGAAGAGAATTCAGGAATATTCTGCCCGTCTAAAGAGGATTTTATGGCATCTCAAACCCTATTATTATGTATTTAAGGATTACTTCTCTGAATATTGAATCATAAGGATGGTTTTAATCTAGCAGCTCTGTGGTTTTGGAGAATTTGGTCAGTCTGGCTGGAATCAGGGTACTTTAGTCTGTGTGTTGGATATGGGCATTTATTGTTGTTTTTGGGGATTTTTTCCCCCTCTCCCTTTGCATGCTGAAAGCTTTCATTCCCACCTATTGCCCACAGATCACACTTTCTCAGTACTTGAAGTGCTTCTTCCTTTTCCTACCAATTCCTCAGGCCTCAAAATATGTTAGATACTTCTATTTTAACAGCTGTTGTCTTTCATTTAAATGCTTGATTTAAATGCTACATTCTTCAGAGACTAAGTCTTGGGGGAGAAACAAAACCACGTGGCGATCTAGCTAGCAGGGTGTACATTTGGTGTGGAACACCAAGAATCCTTTGCAATCATGTGTTGTCTAGCACACCAAACTAAGATTTGAGGCAAGTACACACTGTATCTACTGAATATCTGCACCTTGCTATACCATAGCCACTGTGCAGCTTGCTAACAAAAAACACGTGTAACGTATACATATTTTTGGAGCTTAAAGAATTTCTCCTCAAATCTCCTACTTCCTTACTTGCCTGGTTGTGAGTAGAAAGACAGTGGAGCATAGCCCAGCTCATGAGCAGAATCATTTTGGGAAGAGGACAGTGCAGAGGCAGTGCTTGCTGCCTTACTTGAGGCAGAGTGGAAATTGGAAAGGAAACTGTGATTCAGTGCATCACAGTCACTCAGACAGCTCCAGGGCAGTGCAGCTCACAGCTGCTGCCTTGCTCGCAGTGGATTATAGGGTCATAATACAGTCCACTATGCTGAAGCAGAAAAGCAGTAAATTCATCCTCAGGAGCTCCTTTATGCTGTCTAGAAATGAGGAATGCCTCTGTAAGAATGTAATACTTTTTATCCAACTTCCGAATTCCCATGCTTCAGTAGTGTATTTATCTTCTCCATTTTCATGCTAGGAATAGAGGAAGGCCGATAAACTTGTATAAAGGACTTCCTTTGCAGCCAGTGATATGTGCACTGTAGCATCCTATAAAGTTAACAGGGTTTAAGGTGAATGACCATGTGAGCAAGGGAGGCATCCCATCAGGAAATATGTCTGTGTAGCAACTAAAGCAATACTATCTACAGGCTTTGAATCAAAGGCTTGGACAGATAAACAAAGCTAATCCCCAAAGATGTACTATTAAATTCATTTCCTGTGTATGGAACAAATATTGTAGGAGTTTCGAAAAACATTTTCGAGCCATTGTTAAGAGAGGAGTTGGTGTGTGAGCTACAAAACTCAGATCTGTGTTCAGACTTTCACCATTTTTGTGGTTTTTGGTTTGAGCCTGTGCCTAGTTAGCAGGGATCTAAATGTTAAAATTCACCCATGTGGCTTGAGAGATGTTCTCTGCTAGTAGTGCAAGTCTCACTTTTTCAGCATGTTTTTGTTTTAGAAGATTTCTTTCTGCTGGAGTCAGATCCTTTCTTTTACTAAGCAAATTCTGAATATTCAGGCAAAGAAGGACAACTTGACTAGGTCTAGTAGAACTGAAAATCTATGATTAATTTTCTATTAAAAATAATGCTCCTTTCATATATTCTCTTGAAGTAAAAACTTGTATGTTCTTACAGAGAAGAAAGTAAATGTCCTGTCATGCTATCTTTTTAGGAAAGCTTTTCTTTCTTTGTTTCAGTTTGATAGCCGGATACATTTCATTACTCAAGTAATTGTAATTAATTGTTAGATGGTAAAGGGTTAAACTACACATATGAATAAACATGAATATCCTTGATTTTGGAGAACTTTAAGCAGGGAAGTGGAACACTAAGACACACCCGCACTGGGTAGAAGCTGCCTGCTCAGATCTGTTAAGCTGGGTCTGACCCAGCAGTGTGTTTGCAGAGTGAGAGGTTTGGGCTCTAAATCTGAATTCTCATCAGAAGACATGATTTATGAATGGCAGTGAGAATCACTTACCCAAAAGTGAACAGGACAAATTAGCTGGGCACAGAACACGCTTTCCCCTGGGCTATGACCCATTGTATCTGTAGCCTGGTGTGTGACACTTAATGTGATTCCAGGCTGGCCTTGCTCAGAGCAGAGGCTGATAATGTGTGAACACGTGTGATGGTCCTGGGATGGTGGAAAGAGAGTCCATGGGGCACTGCAGGGTGTCTGCTTTCAGAGGGGGTTAGTGCTGACTTCCATAGAGTCAGGCTCTGGCTGTTGTAATCGTGTAGCAGAGAATATTACAGAACCAGTGATCTCAAATGCTTGGCACTTTGTTGTAAATTTAATCTATTTACATATTTCCTGTGCCACTGTACAAACAAACCAGTGGGCAGAGTCCTGAAACCATTTTCTCGGGCCAAGTTCCAGTTGATACCAAAGAGGTCAGAATTGAAAGTAATCACTCATTTGGAAGCATCTGAATGTGACCTTTGGAGAAATAATTTTTCTTTTGCTGACTTTTTGCATCCCTCATTTTAAATAATTGAAAATCAGTAGGAAATTTCAATGAGTGCGGGCTATGTAAATATGCCAGTAAATACTGCAGTAAAGACTGAATGAGAATTTAGTCTATATTGTTTGACACCTAAAAAAAAGTTTACTCAGATCTGTGAAGAATGATGAGGAATAACAGGGGGACTTGGGAAAAACTGGGTGTAAAGGCATGGCAGTAGCAGTCTGTTTGAATGTGTAATAATTATTGGAAAATGGTGCAGGTTTTATTTCCACTCAGAATCATTAAAGCTGCAGTTTACATCTCTTAACTTTCTCAAGTATGTAATGGAAAAGGGTCTTCAAATTTGAGTTCATTGAACTCTGTCCATTTCTCTTTCTTCTACTGAAAAGACAGAATAATTGTGTGTATCTATGCCAGCAAAATTTAGATGTATGGGATTTTTCACCCTTTCAATGAATATCTTTTACATGATACCATTTGACATAGAAGTGTTGTTACTTTAGGCATGGCTGTAGCAGTTTATGCTGACAGCAGTTAGTTATAACTCAAAGCTCTGTCCTTTATAAAGATTAATGATCCTTGAAATAATAAATATATTGGAAATGCCAACCCTGGAAGTTGTTTTCAGTTCATAAATAGAATTGTTTGTGTAAGAACAGACATCTTCGCCTGCTATTTCCTATAACAGAGCAGTAAGGTTTCAGTATCTCAAAGGTGCTGGTGGAGAGAAAAGATCCCTTCATGAGGAATATATGTGTTGGGAAGGGCAGGAAGAGGGTGATGACAAGCCATTTTGCAATATCACATTTGCTTATGGCTTATGGGGAGTGCTGCAGAGAGCTTGAAGCTTTTAACACATCTGAGAATTGTTGACTTTTATTCTGGTTGCCATCATTCAGCAGGCAGAAAACAGCTCAGCAGGCATGGGGACCAACAGCTTGGCTTTTGTGGGTGGGCATTGTTTCGGGGGAGAACCAGTAACTTAAAAATAAATTTGCTACAATATAGTCCTAACAGTAAATTAATCATGTCATTAAGAGGGAGTGTATGCATAGACATTACTTCACAGAGTTGTCATAAATTCTGCTCTTGCCATATTTTAATTTTCAAGGCTTTTGAATCTCAGACAAGGTGCTATAGATGTAGTTATTAAATTCTGCAGAAATATTTTTATTGGGTAAGACATTGCTTGATGATGTAGCTGTGAAAGGCAAATTCAGAGACTAGCAAAAAGTCCTTTATCCATGGATTTAGGAGGAAAAATACCATTTTGTATTTGTATACCTCACTTATTATTGAAATACTTGCTTTACATTTGCCTTCTTTTCCCTGAGTGTATGCATATATATGTAGTCACAGTCTTGACAATGTGGGGTTTATTGTGTTTGTTACTGGGTCATCAATAACATTGTCACCCATAGCACACAAGTGAAAACATAACTTTGGAAATTAGAAGATTTTTACTCTTGTGGTGCAGAAGATATGTCCTACTGTAGAGTCACCTGAGGAGATGCTGCCCTTTTCCAGCTTTTTTTGAATACTCTTGAGAGAAGACACTGGATAGGATATAAAGGAAAGAAAATATTAAAAAATTTACACAGTGTGTTTCTTTCAGTGCAGAAGTGAATGTAGGTGGAGGCTGAGTTAGACTAAATATTGCTGAGAAAACAGTATCTAGTTCCCTGCTTTACCAAGGTTTTTCCTCCATGTGCCTTGAAAGGGAAAGCCATGTTCTCTGCACCTTTCTGTATCAAAACACATGCTGCTAATTATTTGGTTTCTCCTTGGGGCTGTTCTTTTGGATGGTGGTTTGCCATGCCCTTTTAGCCTATAGGGACAGCCAGTGTCAGAGGGAGCTTAAAACAGGTTGTCTGCACTAAAGATGTTTGGCAGCCAGGCAAAGAATGGAATGGCAGTGCTGGGAGAGTTAAACCCCCCTCATCTCCTCTTATCCATGTAGGAAATGTTGCCTGTCTGGGGCAGAGATCTCAGGATCAAGTGCTTTGGAGGCTGAGACGGGAGTTTGGTTGCAGTCTTGGGGCAGATGATCTCTGTGTAAGTGGGGTGGTGGATGCACCAATACCTGGGTGCTCCATGGAATTCTGTCTGCATTCCCCTATGTCCCTATTCCCCCCTATACTCCACAGTAAATACAAGGTAATTTGAGGCAGCTTATGCCTTTATTTACCCCAGTAGAAGTGTTGACATGAGCTATTACTGTGGAATGCCTGCCATGTAGCCATACTCTCAGATGTCCTAATGTTGAGAAACTAGCCTGAAGCACTTTGCTGAGGTTCATCCAGTAGAATTTCGTAGCTTAGTCATTTGCTCCTTAAACCATGATAGCAGAGCTGTATCAGACAGCAAGGTCCTACAGCTTCTAGCTTCAAACAAAATTTAAGAGTTGTTTCAAGTTTAATTTGATGCAACAATAATTTATATAGTGTAAACATATTAGATGTATCTCCTGTTGCTGAAATTAATCAGGCAAAAGTCTTGTAAGTAAAATGATCCTCTTCATCTTTCTTTTAAAAACACAAGCTCCCTCCTGGTTCCTGTTTAAGAGCACTGGTTAAATGCAGTCCTCTGCCACAAAACAGGTGTAAGCCACTGTCCTGCCCTGGCAGCACACCTTGGCCACAGCTTGGAGAGTCAGGGCTTGGCCTTTCTGCTCAAGCTGCCAGTTGTGTGTTTGCAGGTACTCAACAGAAACTGGAAGTGAAATCCCTATTTCATTCAGCATTGGCCACCTGTTGGATAATAGCTTTCAGCCACCATTGGACTGGGCTGAACTTGGAACAGCAGCCTGCTATTGAAATACACCATTTTCCTTTCTGATCTGCTGAGCCAGCTCATCCTCCAGAAGCATTTGAAACAATGTGAGGGGCGGGTAAGAACACGAAATTTTCCTCCCGCTTCAAATGAATTTGCCTGCAACTTGTCCTCACACAAGCTGTTTAGGTCTTCAGTTCACTGTTCACACCATAGTTCTCAGGTGCCATTTGGCTTCAATTTCTGTGTAAAGTTTTTGGAAATCAGAGATATATGGAAGGGGACAAAACCCTGTAAGACCCTTCCTGAAGGAGGCAAAATGTTTCCTTTCTTGTGAGGAGCAAGTGCGTGTTCCGAGCCCTTGAGAGCCAGCTTTGTTCCTTGCTCCCTGCTCTTGACACGCACGACTTGGGACACTTCTGCCAAGAGTTCTACTTGCACTTATGTTAGTGGAAATATCCCTGATAAGAAGGAGTTGTTGTTGAAGTCTTGTGGCTTCAACTGTGAAGGATTTTAGGGTTTTTTTTGCATGGAGACCGCTGATCCATTTGTTGTTATATAAAAATGTGAGTGAAGGTTTATCTTTTCCTTTGAGATGTATGGCACTAGCTCTGGAATTGGTTCCAAGTTTACAAAATGACTCTGTGGTTTAGTCCTCTCTGATAAACATTTTTTTGTTGTTGTTTCAAAGTTGGATCAGATTTTTGTTGTCATAATGGTTGGTGCACTTGGCAGCTTGCGTTTGAAATAATTAGGAGATAAAATTGGACTGAGCTGGAAATCCAGCATGTCTGGTATTTTCTTGCTTTAGTTAGTGATGTTTTTAATCCCCCTTTTAACTTTGAAGACTAATGTAAGGCAGTTAAGAACTGAGGGTTGATAATTTTTTTGTCATTTTTGAAACCTAGATCCAAGCCAGCTTCTCTTGCAATATTTCAGCCTCAACCTCCCAGGACACTTGGAGATAAATCAGTGTCTTTATCAAAAGAAGTGGGCTTTTTGTGCTGGTAGCAGTGTAACATTAAATATTCATTCTAATTTGCAGAGTTGAGACAATTATTCTGAGGTTCCCAATAAAGTTTACTTTGGAATTTGAAGCTTTGAAAACATGCTGCTTGCTTAATTTCAATTATCAGTAGCCAGTTATGGAGTTTAATTTTCAGATGCATCAGAATAGAGATGAAAGGCAAAACACCTCAATATTGAGGGGTTGAGGGTTTGGTTTTTCTGGTTGTTTTTTTTCCTTTTAACCCTCTTCTTTTTGTTGCCCACAGTGCCATGGGCATGGTGAGGGAGGAAGCAAAAGATAAGGCTAAAATGTGAAACAAGCTTCCACCTTAAAGAATCTTTGCTGTGGGAAACGTATAGGTTGAAAATGTCCTACAGAATTTTGAATCCAGTCACATTTAGGAAAAGGATGCTCACTTGCAGTATTGTTCTGCACCTTTTAGGAGCTGTTGGTTCCAGTTATGGCTTACAAGTGGATTTATTTTAGCAGCTGGAGGAGTAATTATCTGTGTTATTAGCATCACATTCTTAAAAAAAACCAAACAAAATTCAACAAACTTGGTCCAACTGACCATAATTTCACAAATACACTGCATTCAACAAAAGATTAACAAGACAAAAGTTCTATGATGTGGCTTGGGCTGTTTCTGCTATATCCAGTCTTGGGAAAGGAAGTGCATTCTGGAATTAAGAAAAACAGACTGCAAGCATCAGAGTCTAAATCATATGCAGATTAATTTTTTTTTTTTAATTATTGTCTTGATTTTACTGAGTTAACTTCTTTAGCCCAGAAGAAATCATGTGAGGAAGGAGAACTAGAAGCTAGTTATATGGCTGCAAATACTTCCAGGAAAACATCTTTTGTTAGCAGTCTACCAAATATGTCACAGGAGGACAGTTGTGGCACCTGCTCTCATTTCAAATTCCTGTAGTCATCTTCAAACAGAAAGCACAGAAACTGAGGGACTTTGAATTTGACTTGTTTCCTTTGTAGTAATGGTCCCTCAAGTACAGAACTGAACATGGCACCTTGCTCTGAGTCTGAGCCTGTTCAGAGGATAAATTGGCTACTCAATCTGCTTTCTTTCAAAGGGTCTAAATTCAAGTTATTGTTTTTACAGTTGATTTTCTGAAAAGATTAGGCTTCTCAGTTTTTTCCTCTGGGCAGCATATGGGAGGACATCCAGATGCATGAGCAACTGGCAAAGCAATTTTGTTCTGCTGCTGGTGGCCTTAATTATGTCTAGATTAATTAGCTGATCCATTTCTGGATGCAGTGTTTGGGGAAGAAAGTAAATGGGAGCATTGTGAGCCAAGAGTTAGGGCACTTTCTCAAATATGAGTAAGAAAACATATTTTAGCTGGTATTCTCAGAGCAAGTGGGCTCTGTTCTGCATGTTTCCTGTGCTTAGAAATACACAATTTTTAATGGTGAAAATAGAAGCTTAAGTAAAAAAACCGAAACACTGAAGTTTGAATGGTAAAACTATATACATAAAATCAAGCTGTTTCTTTGTGGAATGTGACTTATGGAGAGGAACACCCAAGTTTTAAACTTCCTCCTTCAAAATTTATGGAAGCCTTAGGAACTTTCCTTTTTTTTTTTTTTTTCCCTCCTGTTTTTAGTATGACAGAATCTGTTTCAAGATTTAACTTTTTTTTTTTAAAACACATATTACAAAGTATGCTTCACAACTTGATTTAATGTAGCTTCCATGTGTCTCAAATACAATAGTAACTTCTGAAACCAATATTTCTTTAGAGAGCAGTAAAGTTGTTTCTTCATGACACCAGTAAGTAGTTTTCTTGCCAAGAAGTATATTGTAAGATTTATTAGACTCTCCATTGCCCTCCCCTAAGTAACCCAGATTTTAGCTTCAAGTAAAGCAAACGTTCAAAAAGTGCTCTTTAACTTTAGGCTAGGCGGATACAAAATAAAATCCTCCAGGGGTACATTACAACTAAAAGATTCACAAGCCCTCCAGGGGGTTTAACTTTTTAAGTAGGCATTTCACAAGTATTTGTTGCATAAACCATTATATGCTCTAGGCTGGGGTTCTTGTAGAATTTTATTTTTTTAAAAAAGTATTTTTTTAATATAAGACAATCAGCAATGTATTTTTGTGAAAAATTAATATCTCATCTTTGCTTAGAAGTGATGTTATTTTCTATTCTTCAAAGTATGTGTTTACTTCATTTAATATTTAATATCAAATTTCTTGGACTGTCATTTTAGTCCACTCAGTACCTTGAGGTGCTGCTGAATAGAAATGGGGATCATCCATTCCAGTTTACTCCTTTCACTCATTTTTCAAATCAATTGTGTTTGGTCTACTGCAACTCCATCTGTGGAAGTTGGAAAAACAGATTTTGGAGGCTGCAAAAGTCAAGTGGTAGCCATTTATATGTTTGTATCACATAATTGAATAGACCAGATGGGCACAAGTGCCCTGGGAAAGAGAATATCAGAGACAGGGGGTGGGAAGCCCTTCAGCTCTAGGAGATCTGGCCTCTCTTTCTGTATCTTTCAGAGTCTTCCTTGTAAGCTTGGGCAAGTCTTGTTTCTGTATTTTGACTGTTCATCCTGCCCACAAAGATAATGATCCTTTCTTTGTTTCTTTCCATTTCTAACTCCTGGGGCAGAGCCCCTCTCTTCCAGTGCTGTAATGTGCAAACCTGTTTCAACAGTTTTGTTGGGACCTCCAAGTGCTACTGAAGTGCAGATGATAAAGAAGTATATGAGGAATGGAAAGAAAGTAATGCAAGACACAAAAAGAGTCCTTTTAAGATTGTAACAGGAAGCAATGTAAGAAGTTTAATCCAACCTAGAGTCTTCCAGAAGTGATGAGGAACTGTAATTCAAAGAGATTTTGGAATAAAAGCCCTTGAGTATTATAGGCTAGCAAGTGACAAGAAAATGTAGGAAAAGGAGTCCTGATTATCTTTTTAGACAACTTGTTAACTGAACTGTTGCATTTAAATCGGAATGATGATCGGTTCGAAGTCGAAAGAGTCATAGAAACACTTGCAAGGAGGAAAATGATATGTCTGTCAGAACAGTGATATTCAAATCATCAGACATGAAGGATAAAGACAAAATACCAAAAGCTTCAGAGAAAAAGAAAGGGAATATAAATCCCAGCAAATTTCTTTCTTTCTAGATCAGAGGCCCTTACAGAAGAGAAAGGAGAGCCCTGATACCTGTAAGAATGTCTTCTTGAAAGAGGGCCGATGTATCATGTGCATCAGAGTTGAGAGTCACGTAATAAAAAGGCTAGTAGAAATATCTCTTTGATAGACTGGCAGAGTGGTGGGCAGACACTGTCATCTTATATCCAGAGATATTCTGAGATCCAAATGGAAGAGAATAATTGCTAGACATTGCTGAAGTGAAATAGTACTTGCCTTGAGACTTTAGCATTGGCAAGGCACTTGATAACCCAAACTCTGAAGTGGTCGCTCCCTATTCCTCCATTTGCCAGAAAAGCCTAATTCTGCCTGTTTTTTTGCAGAAGCATCCTTTTCTCCAACAGGAGCTCATCAGGCTCTGGCAAGAGGACAGATCTGTTTGTTTCTGCCAACCACTGCTTTCAAAAGTGTAATCCAAGAGCAAGCCTTGCTGCATAAAGTTCTGTGGTGTATTGTCTGATTGCCCAAGGACTCTGCTTGTGCTTTGCCTCACACAGGAGTTTGAAAACTGTTCATGAGAGAGCAGATTTGCTCAATTATTGATTCATTTCACATGCTCTGTGATTTTTAAGTCATACTTTGCATAAAAGTACTTGACTGTTGCAATCACAGGGATATCAGTAGCTAAACTACCTGGCACAATAACCTCCTGGATTTGTGCACAGTGTAAATAAATTACTCCTGGTGAGGGCATGTGCTGCTTAGGGAGGAAAGAGGTGGCAGTAGAAAGTTACCATTAAATGGAATTTATTTTTTTTTTTGTAAACATCAACATGCTATTTGTGATAAATCTCTTTTTTTTCCACATCCCAACTTCTGTCCTCTATTTTGCCTTTCCTGCACTGGGGGAACTAATTATATTAACAGGCTTGTCCTCAGTTATTTATTTTCAAGTGTGTTTCCCTGTAATTTCTGTAAGTATTTTGATGTCTATTGCAGATCCTCTTCGAGGTTTTAGTATTCTGTCTCTGTCATTTCCATTTGTATTCTTGCATTTGGACCTGACAAATTATATCCATTTCTGCTGTGGTTTTAGCTGATGCTGTTTTTCCATTTTGTGGGCCAAATAAAGTTCTTGGATTCATATATGCAGTCCCCATTTACTTCAATCTTCTATATATTTTATTTATAGTATTTTTTTTTTTCTCCCAGATGCTCAAGATTTCAGCATGAGAGTAGTATCCAGGTATTGCCACCTTCTGGTCTTGTGTGGCCTAAATAAAGTGAAAATGAGCCAAATATTTTTATTTTTTTTTCATGTTTACACTTTGAGAGTGAATGTGTGAAAAGGAGAGATTTGTTTCCGTGTGCCTGAGGCCTTAATGCCTCATCCCTGTTCATACAACTTGTGCAATTTTTGCAAGCTCTATCTGCATTAATTACGAAACAAATATGGTTATTAGGAAGCAGTGCTGTTAGTCAAATAATGTGCAGGCATGAAATAGTTGGCAATAAGAACTGCTATTGTTTGAACTCTGTCTCATTGAAAATAACTAAAGTGAAGTCTGAATTGAATAAATAAAATTGCTACAGGGCCTTTGAGGGCATTGTTACAGAGCAGCTCATTCATTGTTTACCTGGGATGGACAGGAATACTTGAATTTGAGATGACACATGGATTCTGTAATTCAACCTGTCTTGCTTCATGAGTAGAAATAAAGCACAGTGACTGCTCTGCATTTTAGATATGCATTTCTAGTGTCTTAATGATCCTCTAATAGTTTCTTGGTTTGTTTTTTGTTTGCTTGTTTTGTTTTTTTTCCCTCAGATGCTTACTAGAAATAAAAACCCCTGATAAATTTACTTTTTATTTAATTTGTTCATGACAGTCTACAGAGCAAACAGTTCTACAAGCTGGAAATTCAGGGCACAAGATCAGATTTTCTCCATCTGTGTGACATTAATTGGAAACTTAACATGGAAAGAGGAAAACTATCTTAGGTGTCTTTCTGGTGAACTTCTTCATTTCTGTGAATTATTTTCTGAAACAGAAGGAAGCCAGGATACATTTGCAGCCCGAGAGATGCTTGGATGCTGTCCCAGCTTGGGCTCCCGAGAGCTCACCAGCTCCTCTGCAGAGTGCCCTCTTGGCTGGGACAGTCTGTCTTGAGAGTGGATGGAAAATCTAACCCAATTCTAGATTGCATTATCTCTCCTTTGGGACTAAAGAAGATTTGGAAGGGATGATGAACCTCATGAGTTTTCTTTCTCCATGGGTTTCTCTTCCTGGCCATGTGACATGAAGCATTTCCTTACAGCTGCAGAGCAGCAGTCACTGCTGTGGCTGCAATGGAAACTCATTTTTGTGTTGCAGATCCAGCCAGACTCCTTTCTGCGTTTATTTACAGGAGAAAGAGGGAAGATTAACCTCTTTTTGCTGCCAACCTATTACCTTGAAAAATCTGGACTGAAATCTGAGCAGTGGCTGTGGCTGAATTCTTGCTGGATGATTTCTATGGAAAGCTTGCACGTCTCATTTTAATTTTTCTTCATTTAAAAAAATTTTGTCCCCTCAATTCTTCTTTTTTTAGTCACTTGAAATAGGGAATGTAACTTGAAACTGGAAGTAAAAAATTTGCTTTGAGAGATCAAGAGTCTTTTTAAGCAGCTTACTGGATCAGCAGTTGCAAAGTTATCATGAGGCCTGAACTCTTTCTATGGGTTTAATGGAGGCAGCACAGTGCAGGAGCAAACATCACAACTCTGTATCCTCAAGGGAAGACTTAGTGCTTTACACATACAAGCAGAACTAAATACTGTACTTTGATGTACTCCTCTCTCTTTTTTTTTATTTTGTTATTCGTTTCAAACTGTTGGGAGTAAGTTTTTCTACACTCCTGGTTAAGATTTCCCTTGATGTTTTGTGGATCTTGTGTACATTATATAAAGCTGAAAAGAAGGACACTTCATGTAGATAGTAAGCACCCTAACAGCTGTTAGCTGTGGATTTGTGTCAGTGTGAGTTTTATACTGTTCATACGTAAAACAGTAGTCAGCACGTGACACGACTGCTGCAATGTGTAATATTTGATGTTTGCCTGCCACTCTCAGCAGTGCTTGGTGAAAGCAGAATGAATGCCCAGTGTCCACTCCCCTGGGGTGGGTGAGATGTTGTTCCATGTGTTAAGTAGACTCAAGGGGTCTCTGAGCAGATTCAGTACCAGGGCCCAGTTTTCAGACACATATGTGAGGCACCTGCAGCACACTCTACTTTGTCCCCAGTCAAAGTTTGCTAGTTTGTATTTCCTGTCAAACCTGGGTGTTAGTAGTGGACATCACTCCAGCAGAAGTATGTTTTTAAAGCTCAGAGTTCTGTGTTGTGTGCTGTCTGAAGGCAGGAGCACAGCAAAGGCAGCACACAGCTCAGGTGAGGTACGAGGTGCTTCAGCTGTGCCTGAGAGCTAGCCACACAAGGTTTGCACCAGCCAGGGGATGGCTCTATCTAGTTTGCCATATACTTAAAAGCCTTCTATCTCTATCTTGAGTGTCACATGTGCATTAGAAAAAGTGAGGCAAAGGGCTGGAGTAATCCTCTGGTTTCTCAAGGTTATCCCCTGTGGTTACAGCCATAAGAGCTCATTTATAAACTGACAAAGATCCATTAAAATAAAATAACCCAATAATGCTGCAGGGGTTTTGATTGCTTTGAGGGGGGAGCAGGGAAAAAGAAGATTTCCCAGTTCTCCTGTTGGAAAGGTTCCTCTTTTCCTAACCATTGGGTAGTAAACTATGTCTAATTTTAGCCTAAGTTATCTTGAAAGGTAGAAGCACACCTTTTTAGCAGGAAAATAAGGCCTCAGAGAAAGAAAACTAATGACTGGTTGATAGAAGCATCAGGTTTCAACCATTGAAATGCCCTGGCACAAGAGATCCAAGTCCTGGCAATGTCTCTGTTTGTCCTTCAAAGGTAAATAAATTAAGCACTATGGATTTCACTGGCTGGAAGTCTATCACGGGAGTGTAAAATTTCCTTTTGTTCTTTTTAAGACTGTAGGATAGTCTCCTTAATAAATACAAATTGCTCCAGTGCCCCTAAATTAAATTTTGCTCTTTCCCATTCTCCACTGTTGTAAGGCATGTTGAAAACTTCCATGATAAAATGTTGTGGAAATGGTAACAGCTGAAATACAGATGTTTGTGTGAAATACATCGTAACAAAAAGGTATTTTAACCTTTTTCAGGGTTAGTTTCAAAGAGAAAATTTTACAGCAAAAAAACCTGTATGTACTCCTTGTGAGGTTGTGCAATACCTGTAGTACTTCTTTATATCCCAAAATCTGGACTTAACCAACTTTCCTACTGAAATCAGCAGTCTTACTTAAATAATGTCACTAAAGGCAGTTGGACAACCCAGAACTGATTTGGGATCCTATGGTGAATTTAATTTCCCAGACAATATAATCTGTCAAAATAGACAGACTCTGTCACCAAATCTGTTTTCAAAAAATGTGAGATTTTATTCAAAATTGCTGAAACATCAGAATTTTGCATGTTTGAAGTGAATACTTACTTCTAATGTCTTTATCCTTTTTTAAGATGTAACTTTTCTGAAGTTTTGAAAATTCTTCTCCAGCTAAGTTTTTTGGCTCACATTACTGTAGGTAAGTTGCAGGATCGTCACAGAATGGGTTGGGCTTGAAGGGTCTTTAATGACCATCCAGTTCCAACCCCTCTGCCTCAGGCAGGGACACCTTCCACTGACCAGGATGCTCAAAGCTCATGTTTAAAGTTTGCTTTGATCTTTCTCTGTGTATAGGACTATGTGCTATGAACATTTTTATAGTTTGTTTGTTACCCAGGATAATTGGGACCTGCAATAATTGTATGTGCAGCAGCACTGTAGTGAAATAATGCTGAACTTCCCATGTGCAGCACAAATGTTGCCTCGGATCCAAGGACTCACGTGACAGCTGTTCAAGAAGGTTTAGCTGTACTTGGCTTTAAAGGGTGTCTTAGCTAATTAGTGTATTAGAACTCATGGGCCACGGCTTGTGAGTTCAGAGCTTCTGCTAATTAAGTTTTGAATGTAATTTTAGTTAAACTATTAAAGCTTTGTCCCAGGGCTGTTCTCATTAAGCAGAACTCCAGCTCTCCTGGATTTTCTTTGTTCAGAGCTCCCTTACAAGTGCATGGAGGCACATCTGGTATTGGCTATGGCATTCACATGGGTCTAAAACTGCTGAAAAAGAAACAATGCAATGAAATTTATCTGGGAAAACAGTGAGATCACAGCATAACATTTCCCTGGAGAAAAGTCTGAACCTTTTTTATGATCTGTCTTAGTACTAAGTACAGCACTTTTAACCATCAAACTTCAGGGCGTACGAAATCCCAAAGGGTGGAAATGGAAATATTTTTTTGTTTAGTGAAGGCTAAGTATACCAAGATAATTATTTCATCTCCTCCTCAAGGAAACATTTAGGGGCACTAAACCCCAGTGTGTAACACATACAAGAAACGTACAGTGGGTTGTTACTGCAAAGGGGTTCATGGCCTGTGAACCACCTGTGACTTAACTTACATTGAAACCTCACAAAACTGTTATATTTCTGTGTCATAATATCACTTTGTTTACCAGCTTTGGGCTTTTAATTAAATTTTACAGGATACTTGCCCACAATATGGATTAGGCCCATTATGCTACTTGGGGGGGGGGATGGGAATCAAACACGAGGCTTTAAATTTGGCAGTAGCTCAAATTTATTTTTTTCTAAGCCTTAATAGGCATGTCCAAATGAACATGGCAATTTCTTTAGAAAAGAAATGAATACACTGTTTTGTTGTATCTGAGGTCTGTGTAATGGACTGTGGCAGTTCCTGCTGTGATACCAGGTGAAAATCCCCTTTGCAAAGGGCCAGCCCCTGCCATTCCCACTGGTTCGTAGCCAGTCCCCACAGCACCCAGGGCCTGCAGGTGCCTGAACCTCCCCACACGAGTTTTGCTGCCTAGCACACACAGGGAAAGAGAAAACTGACATGGAAACTTGGAGGCTGATGCACTGTGGAGGTGAAGTTGTTAATTCTAATTAGAGGCAAACTTCCCCCCTTTTTTTTTCTCTATGGAGAGCCTTGTGTAGCAAAAGATACTTGTTGCTGTTCATCTTTTCAGCTCTTGTGTACTCTAAGGTTTTCATCCCACTCTGTGCTTTCTGAACTTGTTTTCTTTCCTTGCTGTTGTGTTGTATGTCTTCTTCCCGATTATTATTTTTGTTCCCTCTGCATCTGCCTTTCCCCAGATCATCCTTTTCCCTTCTACTTCTCATTTTTTTGTTTCTGTCGCCTTTCTGTTTGTGTGTGGAGCAAGAGGCTGCTGAAGTGGCAATGTAGGGATGGGGTGGCTCTGCCAGGGCTGCAGCTACTGGTCATGCAGTGCTTCACCACATGGAGGGAGCTGGAGGTGGGCTACCAGATGGGAAGTGGAAAAGGCAGACCAGAACCACACTTGGTTGGGCACACATGAACACTTTGCAGCAAATGGTGCCCAGCAGCTCTGCGTGGTGATCTTACCCTGGGAGATGCTGACAGGCCATTGCCCTGTCCTGGGTATTACTGGGGTGTTCACCTGTGTTTCTGTGTGTATGGTGAAAGTTTCTCTTAATTGTTGAGCTTGGCTTTGAGTCCCTGGATTGGTGGGAAATGAACTTTAGAAGCTGCTCTCCTAGGAAACCATAGCCATAGCCTTGTTTTACTTAAACACTGACAACTCAGAATACTCGGCTCTTGGAGAACCTTCCGGTCAGGTCCAGTGATATTTGCCCTTACATCTGCCTCATGGACCTGTCCTGTTAAATTGCCTCTGTGTGAGTCACAGTCCTACCACAGCTCTTCCTGAGACAAGAACTCGGCCCAAGCACCAGCAGCATTTCAGATTCCAGCTCTTTCTTCATGTTGTGTCTCCGACAGCACTTGTCGGGACTGTGGCATGTTTTGCTCAAATTTTGGTTTTCTTTTTTACCAAGGAGGAACCGCACCATTCCCTCAGCTGGCTTGGCAGACTACCACAGGGAATTAGCAGTCTGAAGCTCTTTGAGGCTTCTGTTACTGCCCAAATTTTGAACTCTCTTATTTATTATGTGTCAGGGAGGAGTTGTTGCTTCTGAGACTGCAGAAAGATAGCTCAACTCTCATCCTGTGAGCTGATTGTCTGGTTTTGCATGTTTGCTTCATCTGAAGAGGCAGTATTGAGAAACAATATTGGATATAAGGTGTATCTATCTCACCTTGCATTATTTTTTCTCTTCACATACCCCAAGTTAAACATCAAAAAGAAGATAATGTCTTGTGGTTTAGTTGTTGTGTAGTAAGTCTGATCGTAACTTATATCTTTGCTGTCAATATGTGATACTTTTTTTGGGGCAAACAAGTTTTAAGGATGAACAGAAGTTGGTTAATGTGAGACCAAACACAAGGAGGACACTTGTCTTCCCACAAAGAAGATGTTTTCATAACAGAAGTATTGGTATATTTATTGGGTGTTTCCTTGGGATGAGAATGCAGCTCTTGGAGGCAATAAACCATTCCTCATTTCCTGTCAAAGACTAGCACCTGATGGATAGGAAAAGCAAATGCATCAGCAGATCTATGCTTTGTGTAAAATCTCGGTATTGAATGCTTTACTTTCTCTAATTGTTGATCCTAAGGGGTGTGATGTTCACATTGAGGCAAAAACATTAATTTGTTGGTGAGATTATTACTACTACTTCTACTAATTGTGTCTAAGTGTTATTTGACATGATAGCCTGAAGCTGAGTGGTGTGGATGATTAGAAGGCACTGTCTGGCAAAGAAAATATTCTTTGAATGGTTAGAATTGTGCTCAGAACAGGCCAGTGTACATGTGTACACCATCCAGACTAATGGGAACTGCCACTTCTGTGGAGAGAGAATGAATTGGGGTGAGGCCTGCTTCCTCAGACTTTTCATGCTTTTGTTCCTTCCCTCGACTGCAGTAAGACACTGCCCATTCCTCACTCCTGACTGCTCAGTGCAGAGCTGCTCCTTACAGCGACCTGGTGTATTGGCATGTCACTGATAAATGTGCCAGAGAAAGGGAAAGCTTCCCTGGAGTTGTCTTGGGAGCCCAGCATTAAGAAGACTCTCGAAAAGCCATGGACTAATACTTTGCTTAGCCATATTAGGTATTTTAACTAATATTTTAGTTTTCTGTCTCTCATCACTAATTCTCCTGTTTTCCAACTCAGCCTGCAACCTCAACCTGTCTTGGACGTTCCTGTTTCTCTCCATGTCCTGGTCTCTGAAAAACAGCAAAATTTCTTCTGTGTCCTAGGGCAAAATTATACCATAAGGTATTTTTGCTCCAGCACACCAAAGCTGCACCTGAGTCTGCCTTTTCTCCCTCTTCCTCAGAGGCATGAAATATCCAATACAGAGATGTGGGAAAGAATAAAAATTTAACTTTTCTTTGAGTACTGCTAAAACTGCCTGGCATTGTGTCTGTGACTATTGAAGAAGGATGACAAAGCAAGTATTACATGGAACATTTTATTATACTTCTGTACTTATGTACAGCCTCAGGGTCATCATTCAGGAGATGGGATGGAGGGACTTCCACACTATTTTCAATTCTCTATTGAATCCTTCTGTGACTGGAAATAAGTAGTTTAATTTCCTTTGGATTTTTTCTCCAGTACTATGTTTACTGATGTCCCTCGCCTCCTAAGACTGTGTATGGCAGAATATATCTTCTACTTGTGTTCAAGAGTAGGAATATTTGGATTTTTATACACTTCCAAAATGCAACTGATAACTTCAAAGTTTGCCTAATTCTATTATCAACTGGATTACTATGGTCATAAAGTTATCTTGTTTTCACCATGACAGCTATTCTCAAATCTATCATAGGTTCCATTTGAGAGGAAGTAGACTTCCTTTAGAATATATCAGATTTGTTTAGTGGAATTAACCATCCTCCCTACCAGAATTATTTTGATGACTTAATCTCTATGGAATTTGTTAGAAAATGTAATCTCTTTTCTTGCATGTGACACTTTAGTTATGATCTGCACAGCTGTGAACTGGGTTTCCCTTATTCCTGTTTTACTTTCCCTGCCTCTGTTAATACTAATTTGTCCAAGTGTGGTTTATAGTTCAATTTCATGCTCATTACAGTGTGACATGAATTGGTAGCTGGCTGAAATGGGCATTCAGAGACTTGAGAGCAGGGAGGCTTGCTAGTGCATTGAAAAAATAAACACTCTGAGGATGTTTCTTCATTAGATGGAGCTGGGAACTATAAACCCTGGGAATTTGAGAATTATCTATGTACATATCTGAGCACTTAGAGCTAAACCAGGGAAGGTGTGAGATTTCAGCTTTAAGTCATACCTGTCAAGGGTTAATGGGAGTTGAAGCTGGGCTACTTCCTTTGCAGCAGTATCCTTTTACACACATGCTTTTAAAAACCTGCTAACCAAATACAAGCTGGCCCTCACTTAAAAACCCATTCTCACTTTCCTAAGGTCTGACTGGGGCTGACTGTCCAAATCTGCTCGTGTACCATTCGATATCACATGAAAGAATCATAACTACCAGTGCAAGAGGCCACACATTTATCCAAAGGGCAAAGTTTTCCTAGAGTCCATCTCCTAAATGGCACCCGAGCTCAGAGCTCAGGATTGTACCTACTTGGAGACATTGCTTTGCAACTTCAGTTTCCCTTGAATTTGAAACTTGTATACAAAGTTGCCCAACATTTTATAAATACGTAAGAAAATATTTTCTTCGGTGTTTTCCAGAATTTGCCTTTAACATATGTGTTGCTCTTTATTAATTTTTAAAGAGGACACCTGATGGCTTGAATGATTGACTCAAAGAAAGGAAAACTCACAACTTCAAAAGCACACACAAGTTGATAAAAATTTGCTATTTTATGAATTCCAGTTAGGAAGAACTGCTGCCAAACAGAGGTATAGATTTGGCTGTTACAGCCTTCTCCCAGGACCAAATTTGTCAGAGGAAGCTCTTCTCTTTTAAATCGGATCCATGAATGTGTATCATGAATGTTAAGGAGAGCTGTCACCCAGAAGAAAATTGGGTTGAAAGCGTTCTACAGGTTACCAGATGTGTGTGAGTTCACCCTCAATTGAAAGTTCACAGTTTGATAATCCTTTCCCTGGGACTGGTGAAAATGACAGCTCAAATCAGTTTGAGGGATGGATGGAAAAGCCTGTTTAGTTTTAGTTTTTATAGGATATGGTGAATGGTGGGGAAGCCTCTGAACTCTCTTATTCTACAGCAAGCCCAGCATGTGGCAGAAAACATGTAGTGTCTGAACATATCTCTTACCAGGTAGGGGTGAGAATTATTTTTTTTTACTTCAATTAATTTTTTTTTCTTCCTAAATGATGTAAGAAAATTTGAATAATCTAATTAGTTCAAAAAATTGCTCAGTGTTTGTAAAACAATGAGAGAATTTGACTCTTGCCTTTAATTTAACCGCAGCAGATGCTGCTAAGAATGCTCTGCTTCCCAGTGAAGTAATTTACCTTGAAGATGAGAAGTGGAAGCACATTGTTTAAACAGCTGGCTTGATTGCTCAGAAATGAGGCTGACCAAAATGACTTGATGCCTTGTGTCTGAGGACAAGGTTATTAAACAAACTAAGCATACAATAATATCAGCAAAAGCTGTCTGGGGGAATCTGCCCTCATTGCAATGGGGATGTTATGAGCATTTTTTAAGCAAATAAGCATATTGAATCAAGCAGTAATGAAAGTAATGCTGTGATTTGCCTGTAAAATTGCCATAAAGGTTAGGAATGAAAGTAAGTAGGGAAAACAGCCGGGCACCAAGAAAGATGGTACTGAAGGCTTGAATGTTACAACAGTTGAGGAAAACAAATGTGCTGCATGTGACACAATACAGAAAATTACTCTGGATTTGTTAATGACTGGAGCTATGAAGAATTTTGTGAATTATAACTGAGCTGGAAAAGTTTCAAATCTCAGCTCAGTGAAGCTGCAGCCAAAATCTGCAGTATCTACTCAGAAAAATTGCCATAGTTTTCTTTATTTTAAGACTTTCAGCTTCTACAAATAGGATCTTCATTTCTAGTTTGACAACAGTTTTTTTTATCTTATTTAAATGAAACGGACAGAGGAAAATGTGCAGATTTTGTACTACTCCCATGCAGAATCTGTGTTCAATTTCTGGTTATCCTTTGTCTATACCAGCACTCCTCAGCTACTGAGGCACTGTGCAGTGCCCTGTACTCCTTGTCATGTCTGGAGCTCAGTTCAGCTCAGCTAACTTTAGATATCTACAAGGTAAATGTTGACATCTGAGCCAGTCATGCTGTCTCCTTTCATCAGTGGAAAGAAACAGAAACTTCAGTGAGGTCAGTTTTAACACTGGGACTGTTTCTGGTAAGCCACGTGAGCAGGGATGTCTGATCTGCCCTCGGTGCTCTGGGTCAGAGCGAGACCCCAGCTCTGGCTGACCCCTCTGGGTGTGGTTGATATATATAGACCAGGGGTGAGAATTTTCTTACAGCACAGAGAACGCTGTTATTTTTGAAAAAAATAACAGGAGGTAAGTATGGTAGGATTAGCTGCTCAGTGTCTAGCTGCTTTGAAATTTTACAGTTAGTTATGCTATTTTAACCAGAGGAGATATATCAGGTTTCCATGGATAGACACTTGTTCACTCTGTGTGCTGCAAGTCACTGTGTCCAAAACTGTCACCGTCTCTCCAGGGAAAAAGAAAACCTGGCCATGTCCAATGCCTGAGGAGGGAGAAATTTAACAAAAGAAACACTGTGGTAAAAGTCTGGGTGAGGACATGTATATGTATGAATGGAGAAGAGCAGATGATGGAAAAAGGAAAGCTGCTGACTATCCTTTCTTTATTCATTGCTTTAAGGAAGCCTTTAAGCTGGAGAGCAAATTGGAATGTCAGCAGGCTGACACGAAAACATTAATCTCATCTATCTGAAAAGGGGTAGATTTAGGAACCTCTGCCTGTGAAGCTTGGCCTCTGTTGCACTTTGTTAAGTGTGGGTGTTTAAGGGACAGTGTGTTTGTGTGTACACGTGTCAGAGAGAGAGAAAACAGAGGACCAAAGACTTATCTTTGCAGAAGCAGAACATGACACCCACTATCAACAGTGGGTGCATCTCTTCTGCAGATAGAGGGGTTTTGTCCATTGATCATCATGTTCTCTATGTTTTCAGTGTTTGCTTGTGTGTCACAGAACTGGATAAGCACTTGCAGTACTTCCCAACCGTGTGCTAAACTATGGCTTATCCCATATCTCGTTGTATTTGTCTTTTACATTGAACAGACAGAAAATCCTTACATTTTCCTGAGCAGCACAGCTCAAAACAGCAGCTCCACTGTGTTAGAGGTGAGACGTTTGTGTAAATAATCTGAACAATGATAAACTGTTTTGGTTTGTGTTTTCTGTTTTGTTTTGGGTTTTTTGTTTGTTATTTTTTTCTTTTTTACTTCTCAGAATGGTTGAAAATATTGGATGTCTTTTTCCCCATATGTATAAATAGCATAAGGAAGAAGTAATAACCGTGTCACCTTGCTGTGGAAGGATTATTGGCTGAAGGTTACAAAGTAGGTGAGGTTATAAGAAATCCTGAGTTCTGTGATTGATTCTCTCAAATTCTTTAACTTCTGCATGACATACATTATCTATCTTGAAAATACCTTAAAGTTTTTTCAACCCCCATTGCATCCTGTACCAACCTATCACTTGCCGTCACTGCTCACACCATGGCTAGTTCTCATGCTTGTTTTACAGGGTTCTCTTAATGTCTCTAAAGCAATTTGTAGTTAATTTCAGTCATGGATCTCAATACTTCCTTAGTATCTTCCTGGTGGCATGGTATTTAGGGACAAAATTTTGTCAGTTGAATATCTTTTCATTTGAGAGTGGTCTTGAAAAAAAGATAATGTCAGCCTCTTGCAGGAAGGAAGAAGCCTTGCCTGTATTTCAGTGGCATAGATAAGGGGAGGGGAAAAAATTCCTTCCCTGAATAGTTGTGCTTGAAGTAGGAGGAGCTCCTATCACTCAGATCTTGAGTTGCTTTATTGTAGCCTGCTCTTCCTCTTTGATGCCTTTTTCTCCTTTAGAGCCCTGTAGTTAATTAACTCACTTGATTAAAAGCAGAATGTCCAAACTCATGGGTCACCACACTTGGGAAGTTTAGATGTCCTGTTTAAAAATAGGCATCAGCACCTGATATGCCTTTTGAAGACAGCAAGAGCCAGTCCTGCATAAGCTGGCTAAATATAGTGGCAGCCCCACCACTTGCCAGAGAGATTAATAAAGGGAAGAAATTCCACTTGGGCAGGTAGGGTGCAGCAGATCCAGATCTCCCAGCTGTGCTGTCTCGTGGCGTGGGTTCTTCATTGAGAGGAGAATTGCTTTGATTTTTATTTTTTCAGTATAGCAGTGTAGAGAAGCTTGTTCTGTTGGATGTTGTCAAATTGTGAACAAGAAGGAGTTTATATCCCTTTTAGTTAGTTATTACTTGGACAGAGCAGAAATACTTGAAAATTGCTTTTTTACTTCACAGCCATTTGCAGAGATCAGCCCTCTCTGCAACCTTCAGTTAGTGAAATAGAAAATTAAATGATCCTAATTTCACAGTGTACTATGACTCCATGTTTCATCTTTCTTTCATTTTAGTTTTATTTTCATTTTTGCTACCATTTCATACAGACCTATTTTTCATTTCACTTGTATTATTGCAAATTATTTCTATCAGCTGGAAGGGAGTGATGATGAAGATGAAGTTAGAGCAACTGGTCTGGTAATTCAATTCAATTTCTGATTGAAATTTAATCTGCAAATTTAGTTCTTGTGTTTCTCAGTTTAGACATTTTAAGTCTGTGAGGTTTGGCATGTCGGAATGTTTTGATATATGTTGACTCTTGTACATAAACACAAACCTCCAAATGTCCAGAAAAAGAAAAGCTAATGTGGTGAAAAGGCTGAGATTTGAAATGAAAGGGAGAAACAGTGGGGAAGAGCAGAAATGGGAAAGACCAGTCATAACAAAGATGCAGGAACAAGTTCTGAAGGCTGACAAATACTTTTTGGAGTTTTTCGCTAGGTAACCCATCCTTTGAATTCAAGCTGGAAAAATTTACCTTGCACCAGCCAAAAAGGAAGCCCTGAGTGAAGAGCTGGGAGATGGCTGCTGAGAAAGGTTTGATTTCTATGATCAGTGTAAACTTCCTTTGCCTGACTGCACACTTAACCTAACCTTCCACTCCTGGACAGAGTGCTGCTGGGTGGGATGTCCTCACACCTGCCTTTGACTGTAGGCAATGCCAGAGCTTCTGGAAGCTTCTACAGCACTCTTACATTTCAGAAGTGTGAGTAGTTACTGTCCAGGACAGTTTGGAATAGCATCAAACAATCTCCTGCTGCTTAGGAAAAAATTGTAAATCATTCATATGTCATGAATGGTATAAAATAAACTCAGTGTTGACCTGATTTCAACACACAATGCATTACAATAGTTCACTGTCATAACCCAGATTAATCAAGATCAATCAAATGCAGCAAGTAAATCTGACATAGGAGGCCCTGAAAAACTGTCAGAGATGGCACTTCTGCAAGTATGGCACCTTCAGAAACTGAGAAAGAGAAGGTTGATTATTTACCATAATAGCATCTCTGTACAGATATAAAAATAAGTTGATATAATGACATTTGGCCTTACCCCATTGCATTTGGTGTACAGTGAACAGCACAGGGGTACCATGTACATAAAGCAAGTCCCTTGGGAAAGAGCTTTACCTGAAAATAAAATGTTAACCTTGATTTCTAGGGTTACTATTTGAAGTTATGTGAATAAATCTTTCACCTTTGCATTTGTAGATTATTTCATCTCCAAAAATCTGATATTTAGAAACAGACCTACTTGCTCTGTACAGATATTCTGAACTGGGGACCCTCTTCAGGTGATAATTTGGCCTCTTTGAACTTAAAGGCTTTGATTTTCCCTACAGACCTCTTGAAGCTGAAACAGATGCCTGCCTGACCAGGAGGGCATGCTGATGAACGCCAGACTATCTAAATACTAGTGAAAGAAGGAAAGAACAGTGATATGAGAGGGTGGGGGAAAACATCCTTCAACAAACTTACTGTGGCCTCTGGGAACATGGTCAGAATATGCTGAGAATTAATTCAAACACCCATAACACAGTGGGGGCACTCCCCTCAGTGAGCTGTGCCCTGCATTTCCTCCCAAGAGATGTGTGATGCAAGCAGGCAGATCCAGCATTTCAGGTGGGGCTTTCCTTTAACTTTTGGGTTCAGATTAATGAATATCAGTTTCTGATAGAAAGTGTTTACTAATTCCACTTCTCATTCCACACTGAAATATGCTGTTGAAATAATCCCTGTCCAGGAATGAAAAAATAAAAGAGACAATAGAGATATGGAACTACTAAAGATGGTTTGTTTCAGCAGTTGCAGGAGAAAGTTAGGATCCAGATGAGTACTGCAACTGAATGGACAAGAGGCTGAAAGATGTATTCCAAAGATGTATTCCATGGGGACCCTGAAGTAAATTCTTGCACCTTTCATGAGAAGGAAGGCAAAAGCATGTTCCTCAGCACTCCTTCCATTTTGTCCATTGTATATTTAATCTTCTGGAAGGGAAAAGATAGAGACGCTCTGTCCAACAGCCTGGCTGCATTGGGCAAAAAAGAAATGTATTTTTAGTATTTGAGCTGCTCTGGCTGTGGCTTGTCTTTAGAGAGCCTCATGCACTCCCCTGTGTGATAATCTAGTGCAGCTGAGGCAGGGTGGTGCTGATTCCTGGGGGAATGCTTTTCCTGTGGCATGACAAGGAGTCTCCTGGTCAGCACCCACAGGCTCAGCTCAGTGGTGGTTCAATGCTCGGTGTGAGAGGGCTGCAGCTCCTTGCCAGGGCTGTGCAGGTGTGGCTGCAGTGCCAACAGCTGTGGTTACTGGCCTGTCACATCTCCGCAGTAAATAGACATGGAGGCCAAAATGCCATATTAACTGAACTAGGATGGAGGCAGCAAGGAACAGCTTTACTATTGAAGAAGGCAGCACATAAAGGCTGTCAGGCTCATCTACTTTCAGGGGGGGTCTTCCTTTGTGCAAAATACTCATAGAGAAGTTAATTCTCTCTATTAAAGTCTACTAGTGTTGAAACTTCCTGGACTCTTAAAAGTTTTACTTTTGGGAAGATTGAGTAGAGGAAAACTCCATTTCTTTCAGAGTACGTGCTGGTAGCATCTTCTGAGTACTCAGCTGCTTAATTTTTTTTCTTGTAGTTATACCCTTTCCCCTTTTGCAGAAGAGGGTTAAATATTTTAAGTGTATTATATCAACTTTTTCTTAAAAAAAAAGAGCATATGGTTGAAACTACACAAATTTCAGGTTAACCTGGGGGGTGGTTGTTATGCTCCAGAGATGTTGACAGTATTTCTGATGTAGCTTCATTTTATACAGATATTATTGAAACATAGAAAATCCCAAATCTTCTGAGTGTCTTCAAATCCACTTTGTCTTTTTGCCTGTATTTCCCCTAAAAGTAGTCAACTCTGATGTCTCATGAAATTGCTGAGAGCAACTTTTTTCAAAGGACATTTTTTCTTAAGAAGATTTTTTCTATTGTCTGTGTTCCTAAAACAGTAATTCCCTTTCCGAACTCTTGAGCTTCTTTTCTTCTGTTGAGGAACTTGGCCAAATCAGATTAAAGGAAAAGAGAAAGAGGAGAGAAGGTCAAGAGAGATGGAAAGTATTTAGTGGCATGTTTTTAGAAAAAAAGTGTTGTACAAAGTGATACCGTAGTATTAGTCTGAACTCCTGTGTAGTTTCTAAATGTGTGTGTTTCATGAGTTTTACAGTAAGGAAATTGCATCTTTTTGCAGGAGTTGTTTCTTTGGAGCCTTTCCCAACTTTTCTTTGGGTCCCAAAGAAGGTGTATAGAAGCTTTTGGAAATTTGCAGCATTCCCCTATGCTAACTGTGGGACAGATAGGTAAATCCTGATAGACCAAGACAAATTACATGCACTTGCCTGTCTGTAAGAGACAGTAATATACTGGAAAAATATTTCTTTGCCAGCACCTTTCCCGCACTGATTCATCTCGTTCCAGCAGCTTAATCATGGCCATTTAAATGTGCTATTGCAGATATTAATTCAGTTTGACACATTAATTTTCCATACACTTGGGAAGGAAATATCTTTCTACTGGTTCCCTACTTCAAGACATAAAGCAAAACAAAATACAAAGGAATGTTATGTGATTGGTACCAGCACCGGATGCTCTATTTGTTTGTAAGTTCTTGTTCTTTTTGAAATAAGCTGCAGTAGCAAGAGAGGCCTTTAGACAATCTGGAGGGGATATAAAGAATGTGCTTTGTTTATACTGAGATAAAATAATTGAGCTTTTCTGTTGCTGCCTGAAAGCCATGTCTCCAGTTTCTGGACCTGTTTGCTGTGTACTGTACAGAGCCTGCAGCCTTTCTGCAGCAGATCGGGACTCCCCTGGCCTGTGTGCCGTTTCCTTTTTTATGGCTGGGTTTTTGAGCAGCACTGGTATGCCCCAAACACCTGCCAGATTTGCATATCATTCTTGCTTGGCTTGAGCATCCACTGCAAAGTTGGCACACGAACTGTGGAGGAGCAGGGCTAGTGTTTTGATTGTACGCCAGAGCCTGATACTGAAATAGGCAGTGGGAAGGAATCCAGTAATTGTTGGCCCCTGATCAATGAAAACTGTCGTTAGGCCAGTAAATCGTCGGTATGTGGGCTTAGTTCTATATATCTTCTTTGGGCTGGTGTCACCCTGACTCCGGGACGAGAACATTATCAACATGTCATCGAGTCTGCCGGGAGCTTTTTATTACTTTTTCTCCCTTTGATTTATATCCATTCTCAAATTTCACACAGGTCAGGTTTGACAACACACTGGAAGGACGTTGAAGGGATTGTTTCTTTGGCACAGAAATAGATTTGCCAGCCCCATCTAGCAGGAACCCCTCTCCCTCTTCCCTGTACAGTCCAAACTGGTATTTCTCTGGACTGAAGAGCCTGCATTGCTAGTTGCTGTGGCAGGAAGCAGAAGTTGCCATTATCTCTGCTCAGACTGCTTGCTGGGATTGAGATTAGACAACACTTGATTAGCTTTGGCCTTGTCCATATACAACGACTTTAGTTTAAATAAACTGTTACTTCAATTTGGATTGAATGGTGAAGATTCTATTGTGAGTTTTAAGGATTCTGGCTATCTTTTTTATTTGGCTTTAAATTATTCAGAATCAATTAAGCCAAATAAAAATAAACCACATGAAGTAAATGTCCATGTGGCTTTTTGCACTTGAACTCTGTGTAAAACTAAGCCTCCTGTTTAAATCCAGCAGAGCTTCCTTTTGCAGACAAGCCCATCCACTAGTAGTGCTGTGAGAGTAAGACCAAGCAGCCTCTCTGGAGTGTGCAGATGTACCTGCTCAGGAAAAACTTCCCCCTCTTCCCACTGGGAAAATTAAATCCGTACTGGCTATAAAAGTTGTAGCTTCTGTGGCTTTGGTAATGTTTTTCTAAACAGCTAAATGAATGGTCATTTCTATGTTTGGGTGTGGGATAATGTAATTTTTTCTTTAGTGTAACTTTCTGTGAAATAAAGATTTTATTTTTTTTCTGCAGTAACACCTGCAAGAGGGTACTGCTAAAGCAATAGCAGAATAATAGTAATTGTGATAGAGACCTAAACCTGCTTTTAAATGAAATCATGAGTGTTCACAAGTGTAAAATACTGGCCTTATCTTTGAGTTGGAGATGGGGAAGTACATGGTATTTCTTCAGGAAATTTTTCCCTTATTCCTAATGACATCCTATGTTTTCAAGGCCAAGCAAGGCTATTTCTCAGTTGCTGCTCTTGAGAATGATCAGTGTTTAAAAGTATGTGGTATATACAATTAGAGCCCATTGTAGCATTAAGGTTTGAATTCAATTCTTTTTGCATGCAAGTAACAACTGAAATCTGGAAAAAATCATAACTGAAAAGAACTTGGCCAGAAAATACGGATGTTGCCTGTTGGATTACAAAAGCAAGGCAGCACATTCAGAATTAAGGCTGAATGCCCGAGTGGCTGTGGTTCACCAAGGGATTATGTGCTGCTGCCTTCTACACAGAGGCACAGTGAGTCCGGATACAGTTAACCGTCCAGGCTGTGATTTTCCCCAGATTAAGCTGAACTTGAAATGTTCTGTTTAAAATAACTCGTTGTGGATTCCACCCTTGAATGTAGGATAGCTTTATTTAAAAGCAAAATTAGATAAAAAGTTGCTGGTTAAGGTGAATAGCTGGCTTTTAACAGGCTGAGTGGCTTTTCTGGAGACCTTTTATTCTAATCAGTAAATCCTCATTAAAGGACACTGTTTAAATCTGATCATGGCCCCATTTCAGCAAAGCACTTAGTGTTTCCTGAAGTATGCGGGAAGTCAGTGAGAATACTTACTTGCTTAAAGTTAAGCAAGTGCAGTACCAAATTGGGATGTGCATGAGCACCAGATTAGTTGCTACACAAGTATAGACCTTATTAACCAACATTAAATATTTTGAATTCTTTTTTAATCTTCTTAATGGGAAAGTGAGTAGGCTGCCTTGAAACTCCTTTCTTGCCAAATTCCATTTCTTAAATCAAAGCTCACATTTGAATTACATGACCACAAAAAGCATTATAAACTAATAAACCTCTGAATTTGTTTACAGTTGTGTAAATTGAAACAGACAAACCAGCTTAAGATTTCTTTGTTCTTATTTTTCCTTTTCCTTTTTTTTTTTAGCATTTGCTCTCAGGCTCAGGCCTTTGAACCGTGTTCTTTCCTTGGCTGTGTTTCACTCTTCCCTAGGTGGAGCAGGCAAGGAAGGCTGTGACAGCTGCCTGTGCTGAAGTTCAGAGCTTGGTTACCCTGCCCACAGTGTGTTGAAAGGAGCTGCAGTTTGCTGGCAGCACAGTTTCACATGGCCAGAGTGAGAGACTGGGCTGGGCTGGTAGCAGAGGGTTTAAATGCAGATTTAAATGTAGAGGGCTGCACGCCTGACTCCGAGTGTCCAGGTGTGGCCACCTGCTCTGTGTGCAGTCAGGAAACTTGTTCTCCTCAAATCCCCTCCTGCTTCTGGGAGATGAGCAGAACGCACACTGCAAGGGGAGAGCTAAGGCTCTGTGTGCAAAGGCATAGCAAAAATAAACAGAGTGTAAAAAAAAAAAAAAGAAAAGAGGTCTCTAAACAAGCTTTTGTGTGTTATCTCCAGCAAACTTGTAAGAAAATTCACAGTGTGAATTTGTGTATGTGTGTGATCATTGGCCTGAGCGTGGGCTTTGAAGTCTGGTACGAGTTGTATTTGTTAGTATTGTCCCTTGTCCTAAGTTCTATCCAGAAAGTGAGATTTTGAAGCTATGATGGTTTCTGGTTCTATTTATTTATTTATTAACTTTTAAATCTAAATTTAAATCTTTAAATTTTGCTTTTTAAACTTACTCTTAAATGGAAAAGACACTAAAGCAGAGGGGAAGGAGCTCTGCCCATCAAAACAGGCCCATGGAAATATCCCTAGCTAAAATAAATGGAGCTTTATTTAGGATTCAGTCAGGATGCAAAGGACTCCCCAACCCATAACAAGCTCAGCAGCTGCAAAGTTTTCTTTGTAGGCGTTGTGTAAGAGATTCACAAAATAAAGCTGTTAACAGGGATTCTGGTGCCATATTACAATGGATAAATACTGGGTTTGCAGAGTTATTTGCCATAAAAGCAGATGAACTTGAGCTAAAATGTGTGAGGAAATGGAGAATACCTCAGACTTCAGTGTGAAATCCATATACTGCCAGCCTGTGTGAAACACCTCAGCCCATCCTAGGGCAGAGAATTTTTAAACTGGTACATCAAAACTATCCCACACACTGTGTTTTGTGATCTAAGACAGATTTTGTTCAGGTTTCCCAAAGTCAAAAGCCTGTCACATGTTAACAGACACTCTGCCCCAGGGCTTCCCAGCAGTATTTGTCTCCAGTATCCATAAATTTACGTGGATCAGAAAATTGTGTAAAGTTCTGTTCCTGTGCACTGCAAACCCTCTGTATCTTGTTTGCAGAGCTTGCAACAGGTGAACTGTTGGGGACACTCCTCCAACTCAAGCTGCTGGCATTTCTCCTTTGGCCCTGGAGAGCCTGGAAAGGCTGTGTGTTTACCAGGAACAGCTGAGTGTTTCATTTTTCCATCAATTTGATGTAAGTTTCAGGGCCTTTACTTCCATGCTATGTATTTTTCTAGCCTATCTCTATGTGCTTTTCCCACCTCTCAGGTCTTCATTGCTTTCTGGCATCCCTGTTATGGATTATTATGTTTGAGCATTGTCCTTGGAGACAGACAGTGCTTACTGCCCCATCCAGCACCTTTGAGGGTGAGCTCTGTACTAGAAACCCTGATGTAAGATCCTCATTGAGGATCTTTGGGGCTTGCTTTGAGATGGTTGCTCAGGTCCTGCTGACAGTGCAGGGCAGCACGGGGGGTGCTGGGTGAGGACCTGCACTGTCAGCTGCCCACGCTGCTTCAGCAGGATTACACCATTGGCAGAAATTTGTTCAGAGAAATGTGACAGAGAATTCGTCTGCCTCTTTTTCCATCATATAAGATTGTAGAAGAGCTTTACTGAAAGACATTATCTATGGAATTATTTTCTTCATATCCATTTTTTCCTTTTGAATTCTTGCTAATTTGATTTGGCTTTGTTTTTGTTTAAAGCAGTTCCATGTATGTATTAGGTGTTGATACCTAACCTATATTTTAGATATACCTGATCTGAGGAAATATCATTTATATGTCATAGAAACTTTACTCACTAGGGCAGTGTTCTCAGTGCTTTCTGTTGTCAGCCAGCAGCCCATCTCATTTCTGTCAGATGATTGGTAGAATTTGTTCATAATTTCTTGGAAGTATTAGTCTCCACTGGATATGTGTCTCTGCATTGCACCACATTTTGTCACACTCCCAGCAGTTAATTCTCACTTGGATAAGGCTGTGGCTGTTGGAACCGTATTGTAAGAAATTTGGGACTCAGAAATGGCTGTGAGCTAATGATCAAACCCTGCAGATGCTCATGTGTGTGCTCATTTAGAAGGGAAGTCCCTGAAACTCCACATCTAGGAATATTCTTAAGGGTTAGACCCAGGTCATTGAAATTCACACTAATGGCTGTGGCTTCAGTCTTTTCATCAATTGACAAATGATTGCAGGTTGGGCCCTGAATAAACTGGAAATAAAACATCTGGGTGTGTTCTTTGTGCACATGCATCCCATCTTCCTTCCTGCTGTAGTCCTTGCTGGTTTCCCTTTTTGCTGTAGTCTTTCTGATTATTCCCTTTTCACTGCATGTGCTTTTCTATACCTTAGCCTTGTTTCTATCATCACTTTTAAATCTTGCCTATATTACCATTTAGGCTTCTTGTACCACTTTGAAGTTTATTTTTAATGAGGTATGATTAACATTAGTATTAGTGTGATACAGTATTTCATGTGCTGGTATTCTGATATCTTGTATCTTTCATTTATTTTAAACATTCATTTTAGATAATTGATCCTGAAAATTTAAATTTAGTTGTTTAAGGAGTCAAGTTGGTTTCAAAAGAACTATTAATTTGAGTAAGCTTTAGTGCCTGTGCAAAGGTTTCCATTGCTGGCTGCCTTCAATGTCTTCTCTGCATCTGTTTTTCAGTTTTCATGTGTCTTTAAGCCTCCTTTCTTAGCTTCTTCCATCCCCAATGTCTTTTGTGTTTTTTAAAATAGCAAAAATAAAAACCCCCAAACATTTAACTTCTGGATTTCTTTCTTTATCTTCTTATATTGTCATTATCCTGGTTCTGTGTGAAACTGCCTTGCTCCTTCAAAAGCAGTCATTTGGTAGTTTCTGGTAGTAACTGTAAGGTGATAATTGAAACAAACAAAGGCAGATTGACAGCAGTTTGTTTGGGATGAAAGACAGTTGTAGTCTAAAGTGAGATCTGCAAGGCATGACATATGGTCTAGGGCATTAATCTTCAGCTGGCCTATGCTAAGCTTTGGAAAGAAGGTTTCCCTCCATGAAAATTGGTGACAAATCTTCCATTTACTCGAATGGGAGATGTTGCAAATCCACAATGTGCATTTTGTATAATTGCACACATCAGAGTGTGTGTCATAAATTCAAACTTCTGTTGTAAACTTTTAAGGAAGTTTCTGTTTTCCAGTGGAATGCCTAGGTGAGTTAGTGTGGTAAGAGTGTTGGTGTCTCACCTGGGAGAACATGGAGGTGAGCTGTGAGAGGTTCCAAGCTGTGCTCCTTTTCCAAAGTTCCCAAATGCCCTCTTGCTCCACTCAGTCATTTCTCTTTCTCATAACTTTTTCTTTTAGAAGCAAAAGAGCAAGGCAGGCTTTTATACAAAGCAGGTAAATAAAGCAAAGTCTGTAGAATGCTTAAGGCAGGTTGTAGTGAAAAACAGTGGCTTTGATAGAAAGTTCAGATATTGTTCTCTGGTTTTTAGGACCTGAAAGTGGAATAGATCTCAGGAATTAAGCATTTGGTTAGGGACAATTGTTGACCTGCCTTGCTTCAGTTATGTCTGTGAGCTCCAGAATAATTCACACTTTGTGCAGCCACATGCCCTCAAACCAAATTGAGCAATAGAAAACTTGGTAGAAACTGGTAATGAGGTAATGACTGTCACGCAATCAGAGCATCCTCAGATGTAGGGGAAGAATTAACCAGTCCTTGTTCTGTTCACACTGAAGGTTGTGCATTTGCAATATTGAGTCTTAAATTCTGTGTCACTCTGAATCAGATCTACATTTAGTTGAAAATGGCAGTATATCCTAACTGGAGAACAATAACCTTTCTATAACTGTTGTTGGGATTTATGAGTGAATTTTTATCTTAAGGCAATACTTTGTTCAGCTATTGTACATGGTAACAGCTCTGGGCTGGGGCACTGTTAGCAGCAGTGCCTGGGACATCTGGAGTAAATCTTAATTTCAGGAGGACAGACTGATCAAAGTTTCAGGTCATTTGCAGCCTTGTGCAAAAGCCTTCTTGTGTATCAGGAATTTCTTGCTCACTGCCCTCTTTCTTTTCTGCTTTCAATATTTTTCTTTATGGTCGAAGAGGAACCGTAGCCTCCCAAGAGGTAAAGAAAAAATGAGGAAACTCTTCAGTGACTAACATGAGGAGACAACTGATTTGGTAATGAGGTTCATTAAATATGGTGTAAATAGTGGTGCAAATGCCTTCGTCAGGCATGTGGCCCTTTAGGAGACTTTGGAGCCAGGATATTTCCTTTCATCATCAGGGCTTTGCCGAGGTGCACTGTTGATTAGGAGCACAAATGTCAGGTTGTCAGTGTGCTGAGCTGGGAAAGCATGTCTGAACAGACTCCCAGCAGGAAAATCACTGAGCTACACTTAACAGGTGAAATAAGGGAGGAACTGAGAGAGAAAACCACTGTTAATGGAAGGCAGCTGACTGGGGAAGAGTTGTTGCAAAAATCCTCATTATTATTATTTGTTTTATGATAGATGTCATCCTCTCTCACTGTAGAGAATCTTCTGAGGAAAGACAGTGCACAGTAAACTGAAGATTCCTTTTTGCACCATCACTGAGGCTCTTCACCAGTCACTGTTGCAGACACTTGGGATGCTCTAACAAAGATCTTTTGCAAGGTGCTTTTCCCCATTATATATTTAAGAGGTAGAATGACTGTCCTTGCAGACAGTAGGGATACTGCTGCACTCCCTGGCTACTTGCTGAACTAATACGTGAGAAGAAGTCCAGAGCAGTAGAGGGAGTAGGACTTAAAAGTATTTTAAGGTCAAGTCAGTAATTTAAAACCGAACCCCTGTTGTATGGCTTTTTGATTTCCACTGTATGTCAGAAGAGAGTGACCCACTAGATGTAAATATTTCTTAAAAGATAAAGCAGGTGACACAACTTTTCTGACACAGGTTTGTCACAATACAAACCTCAGCAGAAAGGCAAGATGGTGTGCCTGGTGTCAGTGCAACCACTCCTGGTTCTGTTATGGTGTACTTAAATATTGTGAGACTTATCTGCCCGTGGCTGGCAGGGCAGAGACTCCTAGTCCAGTCATGGGTTACTGTGTCATTTGGAAATATTGGCTTATGCCTAAAAGCATTTCTGTTCCCTGCAATGCAGTTAAAACCAAAAATTTCCTTGCAGTAGGGTTATAAATATGAGCTATTGCAAACCAGACCACAGGCAAGTGTTGCTTATACTCAGATTTTGAGACCTTCAATACAGATGTCTTAATCTCTGCTTGTTGCTTCTGCCTGACTTAGTTGTGTTGGCCCCCATGTGCGCTTCTGGCCCTGTCAGTTGTTGTATTTCCAAAGAACAGAACCTCAGGTGCAGACAGCAATTGGCATGTTAGACCCTGTGTGTGACAAGAGAATGGCAGCGATCCACTTGGGGTGGAGGTGGCTTTGGCGTCTCTGTAAGGTCTGAGAACGTGATGCCTGAAAAATCCTTCTTGTTAAATCACCATGGTCTGTGACACACATGGCAGCTGAGGTGTTTTCCCTACATCTGCCCAGTGTGTGTTCCTGATTACACAGAGCCAGCAGCCTGTGGAGCAGGGTATCTGTATCTGGGCTGTGCCTGTGGTACTGACAGCTGGGGCACTGCTGGTAGGGTGGGCTGCTCCAGGGATGAGGGATTATACAGCAGCTTGGAGGGGGAGCAATGTAATGGTGTTGGCTTTGTGCATGGTTAATGGAACAACTTCTTCATATGGCTCCTAGCCCTTATTTTAGTGATTTTTAAATAAAAGCTTTCCTTTTAAAATAGGATGTTGCTGTTTCTTTTAATGCACCTATTTGCAGGAATGGTTTTCATTGTCATCTGCTTCCCTCTGCCCTTTTTTTTTTTTTGTTGTATGGTTTGTTTCTTTGGGGTTTTTGTATTTGTTTGTGCTGAGACCTTTTTTCCTTTGCAATTTGATTGATCCTCCTTCTTTCAATTTTGCATTGGCTGGCTGCATATGGAACCCCGCCTGGCTTCAGCTGAGACAAAATCGACTGCACACAATTTCCCTCTGACAGCTTGTACAAGAGCAAACATTTCCGAAGAGCTGAAAGTCTAGAAATTCAATCAGCGGAAAACCTACTGTGTGGAACAGCTTTGCTAGTGCTACAGCTCCCTGCTGGGTAGAAAAGCAATCCAGTTACAATAAATCCTTAAGAGTGGAGTCATTTGGGTAAAAGGAAAAACAAAAGCTGGTTTATACAAACTGATTGGAGTCAGACGTTTTGACTTCCCATTGAAAAAGGAGTCAAAGCCCAGGCTTGCTTGGTAATTTAAAGGGGAGATTGGCTCCTTTTATCTTTCTCTAGGCCAGAGTTCTTAATATTTATTTATGGAAGAAATACAAAGAGTTTTCAATTTAAGTTAAAATATTTACTTTTATATCAATATTGATGCTATAACTGACTAGGAGACAAGTTGGTCTTGAATGTCCAGTGAAGGCACAATTTTATTTCCAGCCACTCTGATTTTGTTCTGCTGCAGTTACAGAAATGTGAAACTAGGGCAAAATCAAGGTTTGCATGTCCTGCCAGGACAGCTTGGGCAACAGTTTGTGCTATGCTGCTGGTGTGTCATGAGCTCATGAAGCTGTTGATGCACTCTAGGCTGCCTGACAGACTTTTCTGACTGAAATTGAGATGTACCTAGTGAGAAAGAGCTGCTTCTGTTAATCTTATTTAATTATTTAAATACAAGCTCTTAAAAATTTGCAGCATTAAACAGCATTTGACATGAAAATAATATCAACCAAGATGCCAGTAATGACTCTGATGGAATATTTCCCCTAATTAATATTTAAAAGTTTAAATGGAGTTAGCTTGGGATAGTAAAGTCTCCTTGTTGTTTTCCTTTATTTTCATGATTATTTGCATCACTCCTCTTTTTGTGCCTTTCTTACTGGAGCATATTAAAAGCACCACCCGACTTGAATTGAAACAATCTTTCTAAAGTCAAAGTGAGCTGTCTGGAAATGCTGAGACTTTCTTCTTCCTTTAATGCCTTTCTGGTGTTTACATAAGACTAGGTAAAGCTTTTCTGAGCAAATGTGAATTTTAAAATGTTGCTGTCCCTTTAATAGGTGCATGGGGCCAGTCAAGCCTGCTGCTCTCCATATAATCTGCATTTGGCTATCATCCTCCCCTCTCAAATGTGTCTGGTCCTCATGGAAAACATTAAAAATTGTACAAAAATTGTAAAAGATTTCCATGGGGCTTTATGTTTAAATGTTATAAATCATAGCAAACGAGTACAAAACCTTGCCACAAAGATGGACTTAAATTGGTTTCAGAAAGAAAAGTGGGATAGTAACTTGATGAGACTGTTCAAACTCCAGTTCTGTTGCTCAGAACACATGCTGAGGGCTTTGTGGATCGGTGATGAAAGTGAAGTACCCTAAGTTTCTCTTTCAGCTTTCTCCCACCCTCTATGGGAAGAGAAAATGTCTGTTGTGATCCCAAGGAACTCCACTTTTGTCCAGGTGTTTTGTGCTAGTCATGGAGCAGTGTTTCCTATGGCACCTGTGTAAAGGGAGGGCTGTACCTTTCCAAGGGGAACACACTGAGGACCTGCTAGCCCTGCTGATGTGCTCAGAACGTGGAAATGGTGCTCTCGTGGCTCTTGACAACATCCCATAGCCTTGGTTTGGTTGGCTTCTCACAGTGCTGGCTTTGGCCTCTCCCATTTTGTATGGAATCTGATGCCAAGGCCAGCTTTTGTCAGGTACCCTCATTGTATCTGAAATCATACATAACATTGTGCCTGGAGACACAGCCCTGGCACTGGGGGTTGATCTCAAAGTACCTGTGCACTTGTGAGCCCTGGGCTGAATGGGACAGTTTCATTGCCCAGGACCTGTGCACACACCTTTCTCTGGGCTTGACCACTGCAAGAAGCTCAGTGGGATCTGCTCTACTGAAAGCACCTGCAGGTGGAAAAAAATAAACCCTCATGTAACTTTTTCAGGTGTGTTCCCCTGGGCTGGGGAGGCTTTGGGTGTCTGCATAGCACTGTGAGGAACAGGCAGTGCTTTGTGCCAGGGTGTACTGCAGAAGGTAATGGCTAAGCAATACAGTACTGCTAAGTAATACAGTAATTCTTTTTAATGGAAATAGGAGAACAAGGCAAAAAAAGCCTTTGAAAGAGGTCCTATAAATACCACCTCCCTCGGTGCTTCAGCAGCCCAGCCTTGGCTGGGTCACTGCAAGTTCAATTCCTTTGTTTGAGGACAAGAACTGTCCATATTTGTGAGGCTCAATTATGTTTTTTCTATCAGTGTTTCTTGAAAGGAAATTTAGTATTTGGGAAATTAATCTTTTTTCCTTAGCCTTTCTGTTACTCCAGTGTAACAAACAAAACCTACACACTCCAAGACACACGGTCAGAAAACCAAACGTTTTCCCTGAAATGGTGAAAAACTGCCTCAAATGCCCTTCCAAGGTCTTTGTATGTCTCTGGGCATCATTCTGCTCAGCTCAGGAGACAAAACCATAGCGTTGGCCCAAAGTTTAGGGTTTTGCATGTCCAGAGTGTCAGAATTGCAGCAAAATGAGCATCTGCTCTATCCTGGCTGGCTGAAGTAGGGTGTTTTTCCTCCTACCTGTAGCACAATTCCCATGTGTCACCAGAAGTTCTGGTTAAGGAAGATATGCACATCTACACCTTTACTGTTCAGGGCAACACAATTGAAAATCTATTGAAGGTATCCTTGGCAGTTCAAAAAGAATTTGTGAAAATTAAATAATTTTATTTCTGTTTAATTTGTCTGCTTGAGAGTAGAAAGGAATTACAGTTGTAGCATTATTGCTGGTCTCCTACTACTGAGACCATTTGAAGGAGATGCACTTGACAGGTTCTGTGCTCTGGATTGTCTATAAATTGGGGGAGGGTTTTGACAAATTCTAGCAGAGGTAACTTAACCTATTGAATGTAAATTTTCAATGTATAGAAACAGCTGAGAGAGTCCAGGAGGATTGCTGATAAGCTGGATGTATGGGTTGCTCTGTGGTTAAAGTTTCGAGTACAGAAAACAGAACCATTGTATGAAGTCAGGACTATTGCTATAGGTGCAGATTTCTAAGGCAAAGAATCACCAGCTTTAGGAGGAACCCCCAGACTGGAGTTCAATCTCTCTTTAGTGTAAAATCTCAGTCATGTGCTGCCCCTGTTGTGCTTCATCTTACATGGGGAAACTCCAGCTCTTGCTGCCAACAGCCACTAAAAGTAATGGCTACTAAGTTTTTGGTCTGGGTGAGGTTTTTTTCTTTCTAATTATTTGCTGGTTTTTTTCATCCTAAAGGCCAGATTATTTTGCACAAAATAGTCGTGATAGGGCTGAGCTGAATCTAAAACCAGGCCTAACCAGGAAAATGAAAACATAACATTTATGTTATATTGTATATTTCAGGATTCTTTGGGTTTGATTTTTTTTCCTCACAGTGTTCTGGTACGTGTGGGACAGGAGCATGTATTTATTCCCCCCTGGAATAAGCTGTTTGACAGGTGAAAAACACGGGCAGGGCACAGGGTGGAGTCCAAAGGCAGTTCCTGGCCCGGTGCTACCCTGGCAGCTCAGAGCCCATGGTCTGATGGCAGTGGAGCTGCCCAGCCTCCCCTCCTGCTCAACAGCCCCTCAGTCAGAGAGGGTGGGGGGCTTGGAACAAACTTAGAACCCAGATCCTAAAGGTGCATTGTTTTGAGAGTTTGGTAAGGCTTTGAATTTATGGAATAGAATTCCAAATCTTTTGATTCCCTAAGGGCTCAGCAGCGTTTGGTACTTCTGTGCCATCCTCTGCCTTCTCCTGATGTTTTTCACCTTAGTCCCACTCAGCCACAGACTAGATTTGAGTTACCTGAGCAAGCAGCTCTGCTCCCTGCTCTCCTGCGGGAGCTTCCTAATGCTCTGAAATGTGGTGGATGACCTCAGGAGTACGGTATTTAACTTACAGAGCCACAGGTCTTGAGGGTGCCTTCCTTGTGATTCTCTAGAGGAAATGACCTGTCCCCAAACAGTGAGGCAGGAGAGGTAGTAAGGAATCATTTTAGAGGAACCACATTTTATCCTCAACAAATCTGATAAAGGACTTCAGTTCTGGTTTTCCTAAGCTATTTACCAGTGTGTTCGAGGAATAATTATTTTGCAGAGAAGGTGTGAACGGGAGTAGCAGCAGCAAAACTGGGGAGACTGTTGAGCTGCTACAAGGAAAATTTCCATGCAGATGTGAGTGGATGCAAAGTGTGGTGCTTGCAAATGAGCAGCAGTGAAAAAGTAGTTTCACATATTGTGCTTTTATATTTGAATGGTTCAGACAGAGACCATGGGTTGTTGCTGCTGCAATAGGGCTGTCTTTGTTTCTCCTCTTCCAACTAAAACCCTGGAAAAAAACCCCAAGCAGTAGAATACACCTGCTCATCTAAAACCTTTTAAACTCTTTGCTTTCTAGTTGTTAATGAGAAATGTCAATGTGTGCCTCCCCCTGATATTTTCTTTCTCATTGTTACTTGCTTTGTGTGAAATCTGTAGTACAGCTGTGGGAACTTTATGCAGACTTTTGTGCAGTAACTGCAGTGGTGAATTTTTAGGAGTTCATATATGAGGGGAGAAGGGATTTAACATGGGTGTTATATTTTTGTTTGTTGTGATTTGCTCTCCATCCCGATGGAGGGCAGAGAACCACCGAGAGAGGTGCTGCCAGGTGTGGCTTCCTACTGCTTTTTAATTCCGTGATCACAGAACACACGATTCTGCAGTCCTCGCACAGACGAGTCTCCCACTGATTTCAATGGGAAATTTGCCTGCATCAGGGATAAAAGAGTGGGCCCCAAGTTGTGTACAATGATGCAATCTGATCCCCCTGCTGTGGAAATTGATGTAATCGCATTCTCGCCCTCCCCCCTTTTCTCAACCCTTCTCCCTACCAACCCCTGGTGACTCCTGGGGGGCTTCTCACCAAACGGAGGGGAGGATGCAGCTGTGTGCTGAAGCAGCAGAGGAGAGGAGGAGACCTGCTGGCAAAATTTATGGAGGGTTGTGTCCTAGATGTAATCCTAGAAAACAGCTAAGAACACGGACCTGCCTGCCCTGAAAAATGCAATCACCTGCTTTTGTTAAATGAGGGGATGTTTCTTGTATTTAGTTGTGACATTCATGGCACATCCTCCTCATGTGTTTAAGGCTGATTTACAGCGCTCCATGAACTGAGCAATCTCGTTGCCATCTGCATTCATTCTGTGCAGAGGGACAGGGTTAGCTCTTTCTAGGGCTCTCTGTGTTGTTATTGTTGACAGTCTCTGCTTTTCAGTGGTGCTTTTGTGCCCTGGCACAGTGCAGGTTGCTTGGGAATAGTGAACCTTGAGAATGCTGCACTTTGTTGCTGGGCAAGCCTGGCGACCTCTCAGATGCTTCCCCCTGCTCTGCCATTTGTATGGGGTTTGGGTTTATTTTTTTCCTTTGGGAATTCTAGGCTCAGCTGAATTTGTTCTGTGTTTTGCGGAAGAAAGAGCTTGTTAAAGAATTCCCTGATGACTTTGAAGTGAACTATTTATTTTCTCTCAAGGCTTACTCAGTGTAGCCATTTGCCCCTTCTCCTCTGTTTTTTCACCCCAGTGTTTCCTGAGCTACAAGCATTCTTGGAATATATTAGTTGTAATGAGTTATGTGGGCATCAAAAGTTTTCTTTGAAACTATATGGCATCAACATCTGTTAGCTCTTAGAGAACAGAGACACAGACAAAGGGGCTGATGGGGGGAGGGAGGAAAAAGATATTAAATTCTGGAGTATGAAGTCTCCGTCTCAAAGGCTCAGGGGGAGGGGAAGGGGAAATCTGCTAAACTCCATGCTTTGATGTGGGCGGCTGGTCCTGCCATTCCATTTATGGGAATGTGCGTGGCAGACGGGCCTGCACGGCTGTCTGTCCTGCCTGTGCTGTCTGTCCTGCCTGTGCTGTCTGTCCTGCCTGTGCTGTCTGTCCTGCCTGTGCTGTCTGTCCTGCCTGTGCTGTCTGTCCTGCCTGCACGGCTGTCTGTCCTGCCTGTGCTGTCTGTCCTGCCTGTGCTGTCTGTCCTGCCTGTGCTGTCTGTCCTGCCTGCACGTCTGTCTGTCCTGCCTGTGCTGTCTGTCCTGCCTGTGCTGTCTGTCCTGCCTGTGCTGTCTGTCCTGCCTGCACGGCTGTCTGTCCTGCCTGTGCTGTCTGTCCTGCCTGTGCTGTCTGTCCTGCCTGTGCTGTCTGTCCTGCCTGTGCTGTCTGTCCTGCCTGCACGGCTGTCTGTCCTGCCTGCACGGCTGTCTGTCCTGCCTGTGCTGTCTGTCCTGCCTGTGCTGTCTGTCCTGCCTGTCCTGCCTGCACAGCTGTCTGTCCTGCCTGTCCTGCCTGTCCTGCCTGCACAGCTGTCTGTCCTGCCTGTCCTGCCTGCACAGCTGTCTGTCCTGCCTGTCCTGCCTGTCCTGCCTGCACAGTTGTCTGTCCTGCCTATGCTGTCTGTCCTGTCTGCACGTCTGTCTGTCCTGCCTGTGCTGTCTGTCCTGCCTGCATGGCTGTCTGTCCTGCCAACCCTGCCTGCTCTGCCTCCTGCCCTGCCCTGCCCTGCCCTGCCCACCTAAACACTCTGTCACCTACCTGCCCAGCCTGTAGCCCAAATCCTGCCCAAGCCCTTGCTGCTACATAAACATTTCCAAGGAAAATGCCATATTTCAGCTATTGAGATAGGGAATTGGAATTTTAATAGTAGAGGCAACTCTTAAGTTAAAAAAAAAAAAAAGTTTAGAAGGGAACTTTTTATCTGTTTCTAATCCTCCTGACATCCTTGTGAATCAGCATGCAATTGTTCATCTAAATCAGGTTTTTAAATGGTGTGCATCTGTGGTTTTTATTGCCTGTAATTAAAAAGCATGTGTCTGTTCTCATGTATTCAGCATCAGTCACCATTCAGGCATGGTAACTCATGCTGGACTGCTTACAGGAATGTGTGGAGATAGGTTCTGCTTTTTATTTTATCTTTTTCTGCAGAGCATCACAGTGCTTGTCCTACATGCCAGGCCACAGAGGAGAAAAGAAACCTCCATGTCTGTCTTTTCCTCCTGTTGGCTCTGTTTTTAGCCTTAATGTTGATGGCACTGTGCTTTGCTGGGACTTCCTGGCCCATTAAAACCCTGACCAGTTATAAAATGATTAGTTGACATACCTGGGCTCGAGGGACAAAGAGGTGGTTTAAAAAGGAATGTGAACCATCTGTTTTGCCAGCACCTCCTGTTGACAGATTTATGGCTCAACATTAGCATATGTGTCCAGGGTCACACACCTGTGCTTCCTAACAAGGTAATATTATTTAGCAGGGAATGTTTTCATCCTGAGGATTCAGAGCTTTTTGCAAAGGTGGGCATCAAGAATTCCTCTTTACAGTTGAGAAATGAAGGCACAGAGAGATTTAAGTGATTTACCCTACACCACACAGTGAGTCTGTGGTGGAGCAGTTATTGAATCCAGGTTTCCTCCAGCTGCATAAATACACGTCATCCATTAGCAGGAAAAGCCTTAGAGCTATAAACATAATAGAGGAGCATTGATTATCATTCTAGGGGAGCTTTAAGCCCTTGTGCTGTATGAAAACCTGAGCCATATAGGAAGACACAGACTATTCTCACAAGAAAGGTTCAGAACATTGTTAAAGCCGTAATGACCACTGAAGTTGGTGATCACATCTTAAACGAGCAAGTTACCCTGTCCTCAAGCTCTGTAGCCATTTTCTACAAGCTTGCTTCCCAATGCATGCCTGGATACAATCACCTCAGTGCACTTAAACGTGTCTGTTAAAGAGTTTCTTGGTAACCAAATCTATCATGAAAGGAAGTTGAACAGAAAATCAGGTTTATTACATAGCTATGCCCATCTGTCTGCTGTGGTGAAGAAGCCCAAAATAAGCAATTCAGAGAAGTTACTGAGCTTCTCCAGGCTGGAAGATGAAGATTTGTCCTCTTTTATTCATGTCTTTAGACATGTTCCTCAGTGTAATCTATGTTGAAGATAAGATCTTGGGGAACATGGGACAATTGATTTTCCAATCAGCAAGGAGATTAGAGGATAGTTAGAACAAAGTATGGTAAATAGCTGAATCTCTGAATGAAACTCTGAATGTAGAGTGAGTTCATTTATTCTTCTGAAGTAGCTTCAAAGTGAATTTAAATATAGCAAAAAGCAGTCATTTCTTGTTTCAGCTCTATTTAATCTCAAAGACTGATGGTCTTTTTTAGTTGAAGATGGCTGGACCCTTCAGTAAAAAAGTAACTGCTGATTCTGTACATCTGTTCTAACAGTTGCTTTCAATTATATGATCTCTTATCTGGCAACAGTCCTTGAAAAACGGCGTTTTATCCTATCACCTTAAAAATTAGAAGCCTTAATAGTAACAGAATTCCAATAATAGTGTTAATGGAAGATGTCACTTTGCAAACACCTAGCAAGAGTTTATAAATATCCATGAAATCCAGGATTAAAACATCATAAAAATAGAAATGTTCTGTCTTGAAACTGGAATAATCTAAATAAAAGAGTACCCTAATTTGATCTTCTGTGTATCTACAGGTCTTAACATATATTGGATAAAAGTTCCTAGTATTTTAACTAGTATTTTAAGCTATTTCTGGTCTTTTTTTTTTTTTTTTTTTCTCTATATATTTGTATATAGTTAAATGAGTTAATGAGTTTAATGAGTTAAAGGAGCAGGCAGGTGGCCTTTGTTGAGTGCAGGTTGCAGTGACTGACCACTGAAAGAGGATGCTCATTTGCCCACTACAGTAGAGGTGACAAAGATCCTTGCAAAGAACATGATTCATTGTTGTCACAGGCTGGTGAAAAGAAATGGGTTTAGAAATATGGAGAAATGATTTTTGTTTGATCCTGTTGGAAAGCCTGGTCCACATGTTTGTTTTTGGCAAAAGATGTTCAGCTGCATGTTGCAAGCAGCCTGGAACAAAAAGTGCCATGTTTCCTTTCTTACTCAGGTGTCCACCATGAAGGCATTTGTGCAAGTGTCCATCTGCTGTCCATGTTCACTTCCTCAAAAGGCTCCTGTTCGTATTCCTATGAATGTGCTGTCCTTGAAAGTGTATCATGCAACAACTGCTCCTGGTACACATTTGAGGGCCTGTAACAGGATATAAAGGTTTTGGGGATGTTTTCTGCCTCATAAGCCTCTAGTTGTCCATGATCCTTTGTGACTGGAGCTTAAGAGTGGGGTTTTTTTTGCCATCCTGTCTTTATCATCACAATATTTTACCAGCAGCTGGAATTGCTCTGCAGGTAAATTCTGTGAGCTGAGACTGCAGGAGTGCCAGTTCTGTCAGATTGGTGGATACAGATGTGTGATTTCGAACAGAATTGCCATGTTATTATGGCTGGGAGTTATTGCTCCCAGAGAGCAGAGGCAGCCAAACTGAAGACATTTATGTTTCACCATTTTATTTTTGGAGCTGGTAGATTAGTATGATCTTTATGCTGACGTGCCAAGGGATGAATTTTGGTGCCTGTGGTATGAGACCCATTGTGTCCTGCTCTCTGTTAGGAAGACCATAACTCTGAGCACAGAGGCCAGTGAGGCAGACAAAGGCAGTAAAATCCTAAGCCACAGCAGTTAAACCCATCCAAGGTCATCTATCACAGATCATAGAGGAAAAGTCTGTTTTCTTAAGAACTCTACCTGCTGTGATCATATGATGAAGAAATTTTATCTGAGAGAAGCTTCGGTGCATGGCAGATGAAGAAAAACCCTTCTGTAATGACAGAGCGCAGGTTCTAATTTCAGAGAAAGAAAACATTATATAAGTTGAGCTTGTTTCATCTGCTGAACAATCTACATTATTGCAGTTGTAGTGTATATTTCAATGTGGGTCTAAAAATTAGAGTCACCTTGACTTTTTCAAGTGTGAGCTGGTTTACGTGTTCTCTATAGAATGTTTCATCATAGTGAATTATCTTTATAATTAAATTATCCAAAATGGCAAACTTCAAAAAAGTAAGACCTCATGATTGCAGAAGAAAAAGGGAAATATGCTGTAGAAAATAATATTTGGCTTAATACAAGGCATAAATGTGTATTGCTGTACAGTGTTTTTCTGTATGGCATGTTTAATTCTTACATGTATTCACCTGGTTTCAATTTTCATTATAGTGAGGCTTGGCATATATACTTTTATCTGTGTAAGGCCCTGGGTTTATAGATTACTTATGAACAGAGAAGGAAAGGAAGCTCTTGTCCTAAATAGAGTACTGTAATACAGGACTGTGTGGTTTATTTGAAGAAGCTTGTGAGGGGGATCTTCAAGCATTTTTGAAAGAGAATATTACAATGAAGTCTTCATTTCCAAATGCTGACAGAGCCAGATGCATGCCCAAAGCACATTCTTCTCTTTTGCTTGTAAGTAGTGATTACACAAAATTGTGTGCATAAATACCTACTTTCATGTATATTTGACTGTGTGGGTACCTGTGTGTGGAAGTGGCTGGCCTGGCTCAGTGTCCTCTCTATCTGTGTCTGACTATGAGCAGTTTATTCCTTTATTTCCTTGTTTAGTTCAAGTTTTAAGCCTGGCTATAAACCTGTATTTAAAGAATGGTGGATATGGAGAATGGAGAATATTACCTCAGGATAACTCAGTATCTGCTTCCGCTTATGTTAACCTAAAAGACCTTACACCATTATTTGAGGTGTCTGTAGGCTCTGAACCCTAGGCTCGCGCTGGTCATAGTAACACATGACTGTTTCTAGTCCATGGGAAATTTCAGATACCCAAAGGGGAACAAGGTCCCTTCCATCAACTTTTTTTCAAAAGTCTTTTTCCTCTTTCTCTTCAAGTCTGGACAAGACTAAAAATAAAGTAAAACAATAACGACTGCTTTGGGATTTGGATGGGTTTCCTAAAGCTCTTCGCTGTATGAGGTTTCCACATTTTCACAGTCTGCTAAGGACTTGCTGTATGAAAATCAGACTTATTTTGTAAATTTGCTTCCTGCAAGTGAGACTGAAACATTCAGAATGGCCACTTGGCACCTGACAGGCCCTCAGTGGTTTCGGTGAAAGGCCGAAGGGCATCCTCATTCTCTTGAGCCTCTATTTCTTGGGATTATTTTTTCTACATCAAGAAATGAAGTTTGTGCATAGGTGACACAGCATTCTTGTTGGCAATAACTATAAAATCATTTAAAATCTACAAGACATTAGAATTACCACATATCTTGTCCCTTGCAGTCCTGTTGTGAAATGCATTTCTTCAACTTTGCTCATTCCAAAACTTTATTGCATCAATATGAGAATAAAGAGAGAAAACCCCATGTTTCAGTCAGATGGTTAAAAATAGGGAGGAAAGGTTTTTGGTTGATGACTTGTCATTCTGCATGTGTTATGCAAAAAAAAAAAAAGTATATATGATTCCTTGACAAAAACTTCATTAAACAGGAAATATGTGCATATTTTCTCCCAAAAATGTGGAAAATTCAGTATCTTAAGGCTAAATCAAAGTATTTTAATGAGGTGTTTGAAGGAGAGAGGTAAAGCAACTTGTTTCTACTTGAGAAGAGCACATTTTAGAAAAATGTTAATTAACACAATATTGACTTGAGATGTAATAGAAGGAGTAGGGGGGCCCAGGCTTTCAAAATGTGCTTGTTATCATGATAACCCACTTAAATCAAAGGTTATCCTTTGAAATATCTAATACATGTATGGATATATCTGTCTGTACTTAACACTGGAGCAAAACTATTGAGCACTGTGTTTGGTCAGGCTCAGGCTGCTGAAATACACACTCTGTCTGCAGTCAGGAGCTTTGGCTCTTGTGTGCCACAAATGTGCTGGTATTGTGGGGGTGACGTGGAAAGGCAGAGCCAGGACAGGGAGAGGGTAATACTGCAGAGCAAGGCTGGAGCAACTGGTGGATGTAGGGACTAGGAGGCAGGACTAGAGGATGTGACCACAAATACACCTGTGCAGAGCCTGGAAAGTGAAGTCAAGGGGCTTAACCTCAAGGCAGAAGCATAAAGAGCCAGCAAAGTGATGTAGGCAGAACAAATGGAGAGTATTTGGATTGCAGCATTTTCAGATGTCACGAGAAGGAAGTCATTAGCTGGAAGCCCCAGAGTGAGTGCCTGGCCTTTGTCTCCAGAGACTTGGATCAGGAAGAAGACTGCCCAGGGCAGTTAGGGCTGAAATTGAGGTTAGAAAAATTCAAATTTCCCTTGAATTAGAATTTATTGATGTGTGATTGCACAGGGAAGGTGGGAAGCGAGTGACGATTGCTGAACTTCTGTACCCAACTCAGTTGAAGCCCTGGCGTGTAGGAGCTTTTAAAGGTTGTTTTTCTCCTCATGTTTGTATATACTCAGCAATGTTTCTGAGGGACTTGCACTAATTAACTCTTCTCTCCACCCCCGCCCTCTTAAATCTGAGCAGAGTAGAGTGGCACCTATCAGAGTGGGATATATGGGGCACGAGGTCCTCTCTAGCCAGGCAGCTGTTCTGGGTTTTGAAGCACATGTTTGAGCCTGAATCTTAATCATTCACTGTGAGTTGTGTTGGTAGCTAATGGAGACCAGTTATTTATCTGGGAAACTCCTGGTGAGGTAGAGACACTTACTCTAGGTGGGTTCCTGTTCAGCAGCCCATAGCAATGGCATGCTGGAATAATCCTTCTGTGTAAATGTTTCTTTTCTTTATTCTTTCAAGTGCTCGCTGACCTCATTTATATAGTGTTTCACAGGGTACATCTGGTTTTGGTTGTTTCATGACTCAGTGCTGCAGTCTGAAAAGGCAGTGCTGTGATTTAAAGCATCGTGTCAGGACAGTGATATACAGCTGCCTATGACCCAAATGTTGTTGCTGCTCTTGGGCACTGGGCCTGCCGTGGCGGCTGCTGAGGGCCCCGTGGCAGAGCCTGGCTGAATGCAGAGCTGTTCCTGGCTTTTCCATCCCCTTGAGCCTGTGTCCTCTTTGTGCTTGAACACACTCGTCCCCAGTGTCAGATATTCCTACCTGGCTGTAGGGTTTGCTTCCCACTAGAATTTCTTGAGCTTGAGTTCTGTTTTACCCATTGACCCTTTTGTTTTATTCTAGTCCACTTGAATTTGGGTTGCTGGGGGTAGATAACTGTGTTATCCACTCTGAGGTTATTTGTGTGGGTTACTGGGAGAGTATTATGCAGGATGAGCTGCAGTCAGAATTGTTTTCTCTGATGCTTGCTCAGCTCTTACACTTTTTTGCTGTGTGACTTCACATACACTGCCCAGAAACCTTTTCTCAGGGATTCTGGTGTTTATCCAGGTTGCAACATCTATCTCCGCGGTGCTAAAAATATTCAGGTAAATCTCTTGCAGTTTTTTTGACAGAAAAGTTAATGATGATAAGATGAATGAGAGAGTATATATTTTTTCTCCTGCATCTTTTCCCCTGTAAAATCTTAAGAGTTGCCCACACCCTTCTCAGCTACATGTCTGTCTATCAAAGATAATACATGTCAGAATCTTCCACAGAGGAATACCTTTGAATGGGAGCTGAGGAAGTCTGCTTAAATGTGTCACTAAATGTTCAAACGATACTCTCATCAGTTTCAGGATGGATTGTCAATTTATGTGCTAACAGTTATATTATGGTTCAACAGCATGAAAAACACTTTTTAGAATGTGTTAATTTATAATAATTTGGTTTAAGGCAGAAACACTTACTGGAAATTTGCTTACATTAAGTTACTATTTTAACTTAAATAACTAGGAGCTAGAGAAGGAGTGAAACTAGACTGGAATATAAAACATATTTGCTTAAGACCCATGTAATGATTAGAAGTGAGGAAATAAGGAAGCTAGTGTAATGAATATTAATGCTTCACTCTGCTGTTTTACACTCCCTGTCTTCCACTGTTTTCCTTTGAGTTACCTGATAGTCCATTTTTCATCCACAAATGTATGCTTATTTTTAAGTGATATCTTTTGACATATGAAAAATCACAACAATTAATAACTTGTGAGTTTTGTAGAGCATGAGATTAATGACATAATTTTAACAGGCAATGTTTGATAGCCAGGTGGAATGCTTGCATAGCTAAAATTTTAGGAGGTGAATGCTACCATGTAGATAGTATTCCCAGAGATACACCACAAGTACCTACCCATTGCATATTTGCTGATCAGGTTAACAGAAAATATTTATTTTTCCAAGGAGAGTGGGAATTCCAACACATGAAAACCCCAAATGAAACAGTTATTCAATATTTGTGGGAGAGCAGAGTCACTTCTATATATCATTATCTATGGGAGCAGGCAGAGGTGTGCTCTCACAGCTTCATGGAAAATTGTGACATGGGGGAGTTTGATCAAACAAAAGTAACTAACTTCCAGATGGTCATGAAAAGACATCACCTTGCAGTGATATGCTGCATCATTCCAAAATTTTCTGTCTTCTTTTCATTCTCTGTTTGCTCCTTCCATAATTTTTAAGGTAATGATTGATATTAGTCAGCACGTGCCCAGAATAAGAGAGTTTTTTTACTGGAACAAAAGTAGTTTTTTGTGATTTTCTACCTGGAAAGACAAATCCAGAATGTCAGCTTTTATAGCAGCATTGTGCTGTGGTGTATCCCAGCATTCCAGGCCAGTTTGCCAGCATTTCTCAGAGACATTTGTCCTGCAGAGTCTAACTTTACTGCAGGGGATGTGATTGGGAAGAGGCAGTATTTTCAGGGTTTCTGGGCTAGGTATCCAGTATTGTTAGTGAAATCTAATTTTTAACATGCTGTTGCAGAAATTGATACCGAAGAATTCCTAAGATATACTTTTGTGGCTTAGTTACTTTGTTATAACTAATCTCAAAGAATAACATTTAGGCATGTGGAATTTGAAGAACCTCTGCCAGCTTTTTAAAGAAAAAGATGTGAACTGCCTTTATCATGATCAAATTCCTTAACAATAAAGCTAATGAATACAACCAGACATGAATTTTCACAGGTTACTCCCTTATCCTTATCTTATACTAAAAGCTCTCCAAGGTCAGCTTCCAGCCCACAGGTTGATGCTGTGAATTCTGGCTCTGTGCTGCAGGTCTGTTTTTGCAGATGCAGCTGGAATGGCTGTGAGTGCAGCACACCAGTTTTTTAGGCCCATATCCTTCTTTGTCACCATAACTTTATCAGAGGCAGAGAGTGTTTGGGGAGCATCCAGGGAGCTGGACTCCAGTGTAAGGTCAGTGGCACTGTGGTGCTGCCCAAGCTTGGCTGAGAGCAGTCAGGACATGAGGATAGCTCCATTGCTTTTGGCCTGGCTGGGGTGGGGTGATGGAGCTGGAAGGGTTTGTTCATAAGAGAGTAAGAATGCTCTCCAGAGTCTTTGTAACTGGGATTAGCTCCAAATCCCACTGATGCCCTTTACAACTGCTTCAGCACTACTGGAGAAATGGTTTTTGCATCTCAGATAAGTTCATCTGCATTATCTATGGCACCTGCATCTGTATTGTTCTAGACATTCTGGGGCTGACAGAATTTCATTAATTTCAGAACTGAAGGCTCAGGCAGCTTGTCAGAATCTGGTATCTGCTTTTCTTGGGTGACCTCTGGCATATGGAAGTTTTCTGTTTGTTGGTGGAACCAAGTGATAACATTCCTTTGTGGGTAGTGAAGGCTTATTTCTCCTTTATCATTTCCATTTGGAATTTTTTAATCTTGCTTGATTGAAAGAACATTGAAATGCAAAATATTACTTTATAAGATTATTTAAATGTGATTTTTTTTCTTTACCCTACATAGTCAATTCATCTTCACTAAATTTTTGTCCAGAATATATCCAGAGCATTGTAAAATAGCATCAAATGCATTGACTACCACTAAGACGTTGATTGACTCCTTTCCTGGAAAACAGTTTCTGTGTTCTCATTCATGTTATAAATTAGTTCTGGCAATAATAAATACATATTATTAACACCTCAACACTTTATATGTAGTATATTTGTAGTTAATTTGTTTTGTTTTGTTTTAAACAGGATTTATCTGGGGAAGGCTACAGAGACACTATTGGTGATGAACACTTTCATCTAGAAGGTATTTAAAGAACAAAGTTTTTTGGTTAATATAAAGGGGTATTGGAGTAAGTTAGTGAATAAATTAGTGTGATAATGCATATATTTAGAGTGCAGTTCTTGGTCTACTGATGTGTCATTTGCCTGAAAAAACTAAGATGGAAATAGGGCTTTATTTCTGTATCTGCTACTACTTGTATTGGAAAGAGTCACCCAGCTGAATCACAGGGACCAAGTGTTTTAACTCAAGGTCTCACCATTTTCTCCAGGTGCTTCTCCTGACATTGGTAGGAGTGGTGATTGTCACTGCCCCTGGCAGAGCTGGCAAATGGGTGGAACTGTTAGCACTGGGTTGTGTGGGACACTGCAATCCATTCTGGGTTACACAAAGCAGCCTTAGAAACTCCCATGTTAATCTCTAATAAGGGCTAGAGACTTAATCAACACATTTTTCTTCAGTATGAATGGGATCCTTATTGCCTCAGACAGTTTCTCTTTCCATCTCATCTCCTCCTCTGCAATCAGGCAGTTGAGATGGAATCATTGTGGTGGGAAGGACCTTTGGTACCTGTGAGTATGGGTACCATTATCTGCTATATTCTGCCAAAGAACACATCTAAGGTACCTTGAGCTTCAGGGACAAGTTGGGGTTCATGAATGGAGGAGATGAATTTATTTCTCATTTCTTTCAAGGCAGTGAGACTTCATAAACTCTAGTATAACGAGGGGTTGCATGGGCTGTGTGCTGGATTTATATTATACACTAGTGGAAACAATATGCTCAGTTTATTCAGAGCAGTGAACCCATGTCAAGCTTAATCTGGAAATTTCTGTACTTTCATAATCCAATCATTTGTTTCTGGTATTAGAAGCTTTTGTATAAACAGAATGTGAAAGATTCTCAAGAATGTCTGCTTTCCAGTTACCTGTGCAATGTGTTAATATACTGTGATTCTTGGATTCCAAGTTTCTCTCATCTCTGTAGTTTACAAAGACTTCATGTCTTGTATGTGCCATAACATAGGAACTCAATTTTGGCTGGTGCTTTTAAACTACTGTTAATCACAAATACTTGCCATTATGGAGTCAGTGTTTGTTGAGTGGTTTTGTATTTAACTTCACCACAGTTTTCCAATCCCCTTAGTAGGACATAGGGTAAGATTTTAATTTTAGAATTATAGGAGAAAATGCTTCAGACAGGATATTAAGTGTCAGCAAGGTGAATAATTTCATTTTCTTTGTCTCATTCCATCTTTTCTTGCCTCTAATTATTTCTTTCTTTGTTGTGTAGCATTATCTTGCTTAGCAAACACAATATTCAATATATAATATTTTCAAACTAGTCAGCAGCAAGATTTTTTTTTATTAGAGTGTAAAGCCTTTTAGGTAACTGTAATTTCAGTCTTTCAGCAATTTCACATTATTGCTTCTGATGAGTCTCGTTTGTTATGAAGTAGCTGAGTAGTGAAGACTAGATTTAGGTACCAGCAGTGGTCCATCCTTTGTGTGCTGTCACCGGGGAAGAGCTGTTCTGTGGCATCTTTCCAGCTGGGAGGAAGATGACTGTTCCCTCCCCATGCTCAGGCATATGGATGCAGGTTGTCAAAGCTTGCTCCTCATCCCTTCTGCTCTCAGATCTCCAGGCTGTGTTTTCCATGCTGGGACAGAGTTAACCACTTCCTATTTCATTCAGATACTGAAAATCTTATAATTACCAGACAATACAACAATCATTGTGTTAAAGCATCCTTTTTGTGTAACTTTTTACTTGCATCATACTTCAGTGTTTGTGCTAGTACTAGCACAAAATTGTGATATTAGATAAAGTGAAGCTGAAACATGATTTGAGATCTTTGATAGGGCACAGCCTGAATTCTTAGGTGCAAGATGGCAACTGTCGTCCTCTTCTCCGCATAGAAACGTTTCTGTGGGAAAATGCAATTAATATCCTAGAACATAGATGGAACTTTCCATCTAAAATAGTTGTTCTGCCTCTGTTTTGCTGCCTTATGATCTTCACATGTGTACTGGTATAACGCATGTGCTGTGATTCATGTGTCATAAGATAACATCAAAATCACCAGCAGCTTCAGAGACAGGGATCTGTAACCCAGAAAATGGTTGGTCAGACTAAGCTCAGAGAGGACAAATGGCAAATACCATGCTCTACCAAATACCATGCATCAGTGAACGGTGTTCTGTCTTGGTGAATACGTGGTAGGGATGAAAAAGAAACATTTCTCAGATTTGCAAGAAAAACGTTCAGCAATTGCCACAGTTCTGGTTTAGGGGAATTTTAGAGCCTTCTCTCTGAGGAACTTTATTGGAGAATAAATCTGAGTTCTTTAGAAGACTCTCACTGAAAAGACAAAGTGGCAATAAGAGAAATAATTGAATTCCTTATTTTGTTTTACATAGCCAAGTTCATTACCTTTTTTTTTCCCTTCCCTCTCTTTTTTTTCCCCTCTTAGCTGTCTGAGCAGTACAGATAAAAAGAACTCTCTTTGCTGGATTTAACTTCTGTGTTGTTATGTAAAGCTTGATCAAATCCTTTCGTCTTAACAGACTTAACTGGCCAACAGCAAAAGGCTCGGGATTCTGGGATTAAGATTGTATTTGGTAAGAGGACTGCTGCATTAGTGCTTTCTTTTGAACTATACAAAGAACAAAGTAAACATCAAAAGCATTAAGCCATGAGAGCGGATTGTTGACTCAATGTTGCTGCATGACAAGAGGTTAGAACTCAATAGCAGCAACTCTGTTTATTGAGTGCTATGTAGAAAGAAATGGTTTGACCAGCATTGTCTAGTATATCCACCACCTGCCTTTGATTTTGCTGCTGGGCAAGTCGCTAAATTGAAATTTTTGGATTTTCTCTTATGTGGTCAGTTGAGAGACTGATTCCTGAGATAAGAGACACCAATGGAAACCTCAGTCTCGTATTACTCTTACTCTGTTTTCCTTCTTCCTCTTTCATTAGTAACACAACAATTGGCCATTCTGGATATAGGTTCTGTAGTGGATTTGTTTGCATTTTGCATTCCAGGAAATTTCCCAGTGCATTTCAGAGCCTTCCACTTGCCAAATTTGGAGTACTTGAGCAATCTGCTGTTGCTGTGTAGGAATGTCTCACACTGGAATTTCCTTGTCCCCCAGTTTCTGCACAGGAAGGACGTGCTGCATCACCCTTCACACAAAGGGTTAAAGAGCTCCCATTTTCTCTTCCTTGTCCCTGGCTAGAGTAATGGGTTACCAGAACTGAATGACTGGGGGTGGCTCTGGAAGAAGTCACAAAAACCAGCACAGACATTAGGAGATATTTTCCATTTCGTGCCGGCAGAGATGCTAAAATGGCAGGCAGGAATTGAGTGCGGGATCAAACAGCAAGTCACTCTTCTGCCATGGAGACAAGCGGGTGGTTCAGAAAGACATTCGCTATTTGTGTGCTCAATAATGACATCCCAATTCTCCCTAAACTCTTCTAGGCATAAGTAAGCTTCTAATGAATTGTTGAAGAGTCATGCTCTTGTTTTTCAGAGCTTTTTTCACCTCCTTTCCCTGGACCCTTTTAGAAATTTTTGCAGCTAAAACTTGTAGACCAGGTGAGCTTTCTTATTTTGATCACTCCATGTCTTTCTGAAAGGACCTGGGGTTTCTCCATCTTATCGCTTGAACATTTAAAAACTTTCCAGAAAGTTCAGCTGAGGAAGGAACTCCTGATGCAATCCTCTGATGAAGACTGATTGTATAAAGGGGTGATTTCCTCCTTGTCCCAGTCCAAGCTCTTTGGAGCCCTGTGGGATACAGCTGCCTTTTGGAGTTCACAGTGAACTTGACCTTGATACCTAACCTATTGTCCCAATTATTTATGCAGCAATGTGATTTCTCATGTCACTGTTCTCTTGAAAAGTGCAACCTAAGTATTTCTTTTAATCAGAAATCTTACATGTCTTGAGATTGATCTAGTCCTCTAGCTGTCAGAGGAGCTGCCTCTTACACTGATAGCAATCTGTACCCCGTTACATTTGTCAGCTGAGGGTGATGTCTTTATTCTTATTCTCTCAACAGAAGACTGGAGAAGATCCAGACCTTCCTGGTGCCTTATCTGAACATGATAGCCCTTCTGAAAGTAGTGACAGAGCTTGTCCTGAATCAAGAAACCCAATTTTTAATGTTTCCCAAGACAGATGTATCTAAATCCCTAGATGTAAGATGTTCCCTGTTCTGGTGCCAGAAAGGACAAATTATTCAGGTCATCTTCTTGCCCATTAATATTAGAAAACCCTCCAGCAGAGTTCAAAGCACGTGTTGTTGCTGAAAAAAAAATATAGCAGATCTGTAAAAGAGCTTGTTGCACTTTTCACATATTTACAAGCCGGTATGGAATTTTTAAACCTGTAATTAAAGCATTCTGTATTCAGCAAAGCAGAAAAGTAATTCATTATATTCTTAACGTTTTACTAGTGTGTGCAGTCTGTCCTTCACGTCTTCCTCCCCAGCATCCAGGGAATCAGTGGTCAAGTAGGAGCTGAGGTGTGGTTAGCAGTGCTCCAGCATGAAAAGCTGTGTTGTTATTTTTGACTTTTATAAGAACCCATAAGCAAACAAGGAACCAATAACAAAGAATGAACTGGTGGCTTAAGGCTGCTGATCTTAGGCCCAGCTCTGCCTGGACCCCACAGCTGCATGTGCTTCCTCCTCCACACTGATGCCAGACATCCCAGTGATGGGAGCACGTTGGCTTCCAGGGGGATGCTTCCCTTTGCTGGGGCTGCAGGGGAGGCATGGGGGACCATCCTTCCCAATGCACCCTGCAGTGGGGCTGCTCCTGTGTGAGATTTCCTCCCTCTCTCCATTCAGGAAAAATTCAGGGAAGGCTTTAGTTCATGGAGTTTTCTCTAAAATTAGTAATTGGAAGAATATTTGTCAGGTTGTCAGCTTAGAGGAGGGCTGATAATTTGGCCCAAATTGTTTATAAACTTGTCAGCAAAAGAAAACTGTAACAAGCATTTTAGCTAGTTTTAGCTAACCTACTTGCCTGGGAGACACTTTTTACCATACTTCATTAATCTCTTAACTCTAATAAATTAATGTATTGTTCTAAGCTGAGCTGTGAATAGGTAATAAAAGGCACTTATTTCAAAGTGTATTCCTCCCCCTAGTTAAAGCTTTCAGTTATAATATTCATTTTCTAAAGCTTAATTTTTTTGTGTGTTTTATATACGTGAAATTCCAGTGTATTTATAGAAAAGGCATAGATTGCATCTTGCACACAGGCAAATTTTCTCTGTGTTGGCACCACTGTTGCTACCTGTATGGTACTATCGATGCAGGCATGATGCTTTGCAGAAAATGATGGTCCCTTGTCTCTCAGGTTCTTAAACAGAATACCTATTTATCCCTGACACTGCAAATAGAGTGTTAATAATTCTAAAAGTGCTCTTGTGGTCAGCCTTCTGGGATGTCATGTGGGAACTGCATTTTAATGACTTGTTGCTAATCCTGTGCACTTACCATAGATTTGCTATGCTTGGGTATATGCTATGTGACCACCTCAGACTGCTGATCACTTGCTCGCTGGCTGTATTTTTTTCATCTCCCAAGAGGTTTCTGCTGTATCCTTTCCTACTACTCTATATGACATGGAACAACTCTGAAAAATGTCTTTGGCCACAGGGTGCCCCAGTGGCAGCAGGCACCAGTGTGTGACAAGCAGCCGAGGCTGGCAGCTGATAAGCTGGTTATTGTGGGCAGGAGGGAGCAGCGAAGGACCTGGGGGCGTGGGGAGGAAGGAGCAGGGGAGAGTGCCAAGAGAAAACTGCTTAGTTTGGCAGTTAGAATAAAAGTCACCAAAGAACATGAGACTGGTAGGATTAGCAGAAGTTTTCCTGTGGTTGTGCACAGATCCAGGAAATTATAAGAAGCAGGTAGGCTGCTTGCCATGAGTGGGAGGAAAATCTTACGGCATGAGGCCCTTTAAAAAAAAAAATTAAAAAAATATAAAATTGTACAAGTGTTTCTTAACATTAACTGTTCCAGTTGAGGGGGGTTGGTATTTGGATCAGAAGCTTTTACTTCTGGAGCTGCTGTTTCAAGTGCAGCCAGGTCAGTAGTGATGAAAGACTGTTGCCATCCAACGGTTGCCCATGGCCTGTGTGTAATGAGTTAGTGGTCTCCAGGTGTTTCCAAATGAACCTTTACAGTGTGTCTAACAGCTCCCACCCATGTTGGCAAGCAGAGCATAGAAAGGCAGTGAAAAGTGGGCTGTTAGGACACCTCAGAGGGTGAGCTCTGCTCCTCACACTGAGCTGCTGCTGTGTGCAGAGCAGGCACTCTCCCTGCCGTGTCCTGCGTGTTCCCTGCACGGAGCGTGTCGCTCTCTTTAGCTCCTACTGGTGCTGCCTCACAGGCTGTGATAGATGATGTGTTTTGTCTATATTTGAGAGTGTTCTGGGTTATAATCCTCTGCATTAGACTGGGAAGATCATACCTGCTGGAAGTAGTAGTTTCACATTGATCTCTGTGTTCAGATCATTCTACACAGCTGGAAAGTTGTTACATTGGACATGTTGCACATTTGATTTAGGAGCTGCGTAGCAAGGCTGAGAATGAATCTTGGGATTTTCTGCAATCATGTCTATCCATTAGAATGTGATAGAGAGTGACAAAGTACAGTACACAAGAAAGCCTTCCAAACTTACAAGTGGTCTATATTCTTTATGATAGCTGAAGAAAGTTAAATGTTAATAGGGAGGTGACCAAGTGCCTCAAAAAAAAGCAAAGAGTTGATCCTTAATGAATATCTTAAATATGGAAAGATTTAAAATTATATTATATGCATGGTATTTATAATAATAGTGATTTTCCATGTTCTTTCCATCTACCTAAGACTGGCAACTTTTCCTTATGCCACAGAGAAGCTAATGCTCTTCCTGAGTGCTCATTTAAAAATAATCAATTAACAATAAGAATATTCTTTTATTCTCAGCTCTGGGGTAGTCATGAGCTAGTTTTCTAGGAGACAAAAAGCCACCTGTTGGAAAATCTGTCTGCAGATCTCTCAAGCTGCTTTTCTCGTATCATGTGAGAGCCAGACCATCAGGGTGCATGTGGGAAGCACAAGAATTGATGGCCAAAAGGGTGTAGCTCAGGGAGATATCATCAAAGACAGGAGGGCTCTTGGATGTGCCTTTGGCACCCCAAAGGGGAGCGGGGCATTGAGGCGGGTGTTGGGCAGCAGACAGTCGGCACCCAGCAGGTTGCTCACGTCAGTGAGTGAGGCTTGAGGAAAGGTCCCCTGTAGCAGGATTGAGAAATGGGTGCCGGGGATTTGAGGCTTGTGCTTTGTCCATGCAGCACGAAAGGGCTGGCTCGGTGAGGTGGGCTCACGGAGTGGGCTCACTGCTCTCGGGGCTGGCCGCGCTGAGCGAGGCAGGCTGTGCACAGCTCTGCTCCAGCTGCCCACCCTGGGCACAGCTGGCACAGCCTGGCCCCCCTGGGCACCCCTGCCCACCCTGGGCACAGCTGGCACAGCCTGGCCCCCCTGGGTACCCCTGCCCACCCTGGGCACTGCTCAGCTGGGCCTTGGCAGAGTGACAGACCCGGCTGTACCTGTGAGAGGGGATCCCCTGTCTGTGGTCAGAGATAAAGCTGCTGTACTGTACGTGGGCAGCAGTGTAATAATGTGCTTCAACTTTGCCCCAGGACATCCACCACCAAGAACAAAGAATGAAATATGGGAACAAGTCAGGAGTTTGAAAACAATCTCTCTGGAAACATGATGAATACCAGTGGTTTCATTTATTCTACTTGAACAAAGGTCCTTTTCTACTTTTAATTTCCCAGCAACGATTATTACCAGTTATTTTTCTTGTAGCTTTGACCACAGTTCATGGAGGTTTTATTAAAATGTTTTTGAAAAGTGGTTCAAAATGCCATTCTTCTCTGATTCTCTTGTGACTGTCTCTTTTATTTTTTTTTTTTCTATTTTTTTAATCCATGTGAAGCTAGTGCATATTTCCAGTCAAAGATTTTAGACTAGATAACATTCTTATGCTGATATTCCTAGAATTATTCCAGTTTTTTTCCTTCATAATTGAGAGAAATTTTGGCCTTTGATATTTCAGAAGACAACATGTATGTTTCACATCCCTTGCCTTTGCATGAAACACCGCTCTCATTTTTAGAAACCTTGAATACTGCATTTAATAGGCCATATGTCCTGCTGCAACTCCCAAATATTCCTGATGTTGCAGGTTTCCTTGTGTTTCACTGACCTGTGACAGAGCCAGGCAACTGAGCTTGAGTGCTGGGTTTTGGTAGCTTTCTGCAAAGGTTTTTGCTTAGATGCCATGAGCATGATTCTGTTAAGGCCCTTCTCTCCTGCCCGTAGGGATTTCATATCTTGGAGTGTCTCATGTGTGGACACACATCATGACAGGATCGAATAGTTTGTATTTCTGGGGCTGAGTTTAGGATCTGTGTTACACAGCTGGCCTGCCTGATAGGTGCAGAGTTAGATAGAAGCCTGAGCCTTGTGCTGGGTGAGTTTAGCCACAACACCACTCTGAACCTTGCGTGTGTAGATGCAGGGCTGTGCAGGCAATTTCCATGACAAGCATGTTGCTTTGCCGGTTGCTGTTCCAAATTCAAAGTGTGTATCAGTCAGGGTGCTTTTGTGTGTTTCAACTCCACTTCTGCTGCAGTAGCTACAGAAACCCAAAGTTTTACCTCACCAGGCAGAACAAGTACCCTTTGTTACCTAGACAGATTACAGGTTTTTCTAAAGTCTGCTCTTCATAAAAGCCCAGCTTGAACAGTGGAAATTCTGACTTGCCTCAGATACTGAGGAGACTTTTATAGTTTCAAGTAGCTCCAGGGTTATATTTTAAAAGTTGAATTTCATCACATGTTTCAAGTTTGGTGGAAAAAAAAAAGGCATGATATTTTTAGCAGAAAAAAGTCCCCCCACACCTTTTTTCTTAACAGATGTTTCATCTCAATCATATCCAAACCTCAAAGCATGAGTAGCAGTCAACCTTATTCTCCTGTGGAGAAAGAGATAAAATGTGATTTGTTTGGAAGACAAGCTTTTTTTTTTTTTTTGTAACCACAACTAGTTTGTGAGTAAAAGCAAATAATAAATGCAGCACTGTGGGGTTGTGGAAATGAACCTGAAGCAACATTTCTGCTCTTGAAAGAGCTTGGAGTCCAGCTGCTCTTGTTAGATGGAAAGTCCCAACCCCCCGTCTACCAAAAAAATCCCAAAAAGAAACTACCAGGAATCAGCTTTTTCTTGCTTTATAAATCTGATCCAGCAATCCAGGTCCTTTCACCAATAAAATACGTCATCCAGAGTTCTCAACTTTGTACCAAAAAGGATTTAAAACTGTAAAGGTAACAGAAAGAGAGGAAAGGAATAGTAGTTGTAAACCAAAATATCCAGAAGTAAAAGAGCCGCTACCCAAGGAATTTTCAGCAGGCTCTGGAGGAGTGGAGAGCATTTCTGTGCCTGGCAGCCAGGGCTGCACTCAGGGCTTGGTGCTGGCATGGGAGCTGCTGAGGGAAGCCAAGGCAGCCCTGGACTCTGTGCATGAAAGATATTTTTAGGAAGGAGTTATAGTCCAGCCTAAGGATGTGGAGGCATAAAGCTGAAGTGTAGGGCTGCAGACCCTTGTTTTGCTATTTCAAGGAGCCTTTAAAGAGAGTGGAGCCATCCGGGTGTGGCAGGACATTTTTGGCAAAGTGGGGTTGGGAATAATCCTCTCCCTGTGCTCCTGCAGGACCCCTGGGAGCTGCCCTGCCCTGCCCCAGGCCACCTGTGCCCTGCAGGGACAGCTGCCCAGTCCCTCTAGCACATACTTACTGCTGCCCAGATTCCAAAATGCTCCATCTGAAGGTAAGTTCACAGTGGCAGTGTCTAGGAGAATATTACAGGTCTTTGACCAAAGGGGTAGCTCAAAGCGGGAAGCTGAACCTTGAGTTGTAAAGACATGGACTCTCTGGAGCAACAGGAAGGGCTGGATCCTCCTGAAAGGGTGCTCTAAATCGTGCTCCAAACCATCTGCTTTTCTGTGTTTGAGTGGTATGTGGGCTTCCATCTCTGGCTGAGGTCCTTGGGCTAGTTACTGCAAACAGATACCTGCTTTGCTCTGTGGGAATTGTTTCTCTGAGGAGATCCTGTGTAGTCTTCAGGCTTCAGGTGGTTGGGTCAAGCCTTGATGAAGTTTATTTCTCTGCATGTTTAGCAGTATGTGATGTATCATCTCAGTACCCTTCCTTACCCATGCATAAATATGAAAATGGAAAGAGACATATGTGCACATGTATATGCTGGACTAGTAATACTCCTTCCCCCCTCAGAGTAACATGTATGGCTGTGAGGATGGGAACACTGAACTGCTACTGAATATTAACTATTAATCAGATCTGTAACAGTTCATCACAGACAAAATAATGTTACAGCATAGGTCGACAACATTGCTCTCTATAAAAGGTTAGTTCTGTGAGGGTCAGAGTGACATTCATCCTCATGGGAAGCAATTCTGATGAATTGAAAATTACAGTTCAGATACCTTTAGAGGCCCTGTTATCAGAGCAAAGGTGGTAGAAACATGTTTTTCTTATTGAACATCTAAATTAGATGGGAGAGAGTTAATATCAAAGCCTACATTATTAATAACATCTACTCAGTCTTCATTTGAATAAAGGGTTATACAGGGGCTGGGTTTTTTTCTTCTTTTTCTTCCCTTGTGAATCTCGGGGGAAAAAAGTCCAAAGAGACAAAGGCAAAGGAAATTTAAGATAGAAAATCCTTTGTGAACATGCATGCCTGCAACTTACACTGAGAATGGATTTTTAAAAAGCAAAGTTGTAACCAAAATCATTGTAGGAAGAGCTTTAGAGAAGAGAGGTCTTTTTTCTTTTGTTTTAAGTCACAAGTGATCAGTTGATGTCCCCATCTGTGCCTGTTCAGTAACAGAATTCAACACTTCACAGGCCCATTCAGAGCCCCAGGGACCTACAGTGCTGTAAGAAAGTGGTGAGTGGTCCATATGACACTGACAGTTTTCACTCAAGGAGCACTTACTTGCCCATGTTAAATGATACAATAGATTGCATTCTGTTCATGTGGGTTCTGATACGTCCACTGATCAAACAAAAATCTTGCTTCTACAGGTATCATCCTGAACTATTCTGACAAAGCTTATGGAGATTCTTCCCTGTTCTCATGTTCCGCTCCTTTCTCCCTCTTCTTTTTTTTTTTTTTTTCTTTTTTTTTTTTAAGCTAGGGGTGGGGAATGAGAAATTATCTTCTTTGATCTCCAATGAGGAAGGAAAAAAAAAAAAGACTGTTCTGTTCAGGCTTTTGGCTAGCACAACAAACAGTGTTTAAAATTTAACTTTGCTTAATTAATTAGTAATTCTGTTTAGTGCTGTCTGATCTTCATCCAAAAGGTAGAAGCTTGAGAACTGAACATCAAAGTGTTTTGGGTGAAGATGGTCAAGTAAGGCACTTAATCTGGCAGTTTCTGTTGATGAAATACAGCCAGTTGGAGAACTAACTGGAAAAGGGAATCATAATCTGGCAAAATTCAGCAAACTCCCTCCCTTTAGCAAACTCACTCCACAGAGAGTGTGAGAAATCTAGGTCTAGTGTTTATGCATGTTTGAGTTACACCCTGGCTATCAGAGACAACATATCTGCATCTTTAGTACAAAACTTTTTTGTAAGGAAATAGTAGAGAAATCCACCTCCCTCTCCCCAACATAATAGACAAAAAAGTTCCCCCCAAAACCACCAAACCAGAAAAGCCAGACCTAGACAGAAACCTGTGAATCTGCACCAAAGTTTGCAAATACTTCTACTTAGAAATGTCAAATTATTGTGATTGGAAAAAGGAATTGAACCTTTAAGGGAGGTGGTGTTGCACAGACTTGTTTGGCCAATTTTCATTCAGGAGAGAAACTGTTCTCTGAATTTTTGAGTGAATTTCAGTTTAGCCATTCCTCACTGTCCCAGTAGTGTCTTGTCACTGAGAACCATGCCTGAATATTTAAAACGTATTTTGGTTGTCTGTTTTTGTTGGGATTTGGTTTGGTTTTCTTTTTTTCCAAGCTGTCTCAAGATCTGAGTCACTACTCCTCTGCTCTGTCTCCTCCTGGTCAGGTGCTCCTCTAAGTCTTGTGACATTGAGATTCTTTTTTTCCCCTATGGTGTGTGATTGAGCCTTTCATTTGTCTTGAGACTGTCAACAAAAAACCATGAAATAGAAGAACATGGGTTCTCTCCATATTTTTGGGTTGAAATACCCATCCCAGACTGGTAGGAGGCACTTCTAGTACAGCTTCCTCTAAATTGGTTTTGGCTTGTCCCACTGGACGTCAAATGGACAATTAATTTCCTTACAGTAAGTTTCAGAGAAGGCAGCTTGGTCTTTGTTGTTTTGAAGGGTGTGTCTAATTCATCAGCTTCAGCTTTCAGTCAGGGAAAGCTAAATACGTGTTTCTGGCACTGACCCAGGAGGAGCCTGTTTTTCTATGTGCTTGTTCTGGTGGCCGTGGAACAGGAGTGTTCCTCCTTGATCCCATTCTCCCTATGTTCATTTGCCACTGGAGAAGAGGGCCTTTGCTCGAGCAAAGTTATCTCCATCAGGGATATATTTCAATCAAATCAGTGGAATAAAATAAAGTGTGCTTAATGGGGGTGATGTTTCTTAATCCATGGCCTCCAGGAGAACTTAAAAGTGAAATCTGAATGTGAATGTAATTGTTAATTAAAGGACTTCTCCTCAGTTCAGACTTTCAAACATGGTTGTTACTGCTCTGGTTGTTGCACAGTCAGTTTGGAATGTCAGTTATGTTTGTGAAACCTGATTTGCAATGAGAAAAATGTTGGTGGAACCAGATAACTTAGACATCAGAGACCTCAGGTAAAACAATTAAATTAATTATCTTTCTATCCCTTTGGTTGTCATAGTCTCTAAGTCCTGCTGCATCTGCTACGTCTGTAAATTGAAAGGGAAACCCTGACCCTGTTGGTGTCCATAGGAATTTTACTACCAAGCTTGGCCAGCTCCTTGATGCTCAATTCTACCAGTCAAATACTGCTGCCAAAGTTCAATTTACCTGTTATAGAAGTACTTATGACTTCCACTCCTTGTTTTAATAGGGAATTTTTAAATTTTGCTTTTATCCTACTCCCCCACATGTCTTAGGTTCTAGTGTGTGATTTGTTGTCCTTTTCCCCACATACAGATAATTCTATCCCTTTGCTTCTGGTAGTAGTTTTGAAGAATTTCTGTGGAATTCAGCCTATCCAAAATGACAGAAAGGCAATAATATTTCAGTTCAAAGGTTTGGTTTCATATATAGCAGGTTCTGACTTTCATAGGTGGCATTTTTGTCAATTCTCCAATTTTACCTTTGGTTTCTCTCAGTAATGACCCTGATGTTAAGATAGACTTAAGACATCACTGATATTGTCCACTCATAATTCACCACTGTGGAATTGCACAGCTTCTCCCATAGTTCTGCCTTTTGAATTAAGGTGATGCAACAATCACATGCCTTTTGGAATGGCTGTCCTTCCAAAGAGGTTCTGAAGTTGTTTGTCTATTTAGCCTGAGTTCTCCTAACTGCTGTGCAAAATTTGAAGTTGGTAGCCTGGACTTGGACATTCCTCAGAGTTGCACCCTTTGATTATGGCCTCAGGATCCTGTTAATCCATCTGACTAAAAGGCAAAGTATGGCTGAAAACTAGAGTGAAGCTGCCCTTATTTTGAGAAGGCAGATCATTTAACAGAGCACATGGTCCTTTTCTGGCATGAGCCTTTGGGAAACATGGAATGACATGCCACATGAGTGAGGGTGAAAGTTTAAACAGTCACTTTTCCACCTGAGTGCAGCTCTATTTTGGTGTTTTCTTTTTTCTCCTTTATTGTCAGATGCAGGATGGAGGCAAGAGAAAAATGTTTTTTTCTGCCTGAAGCGTACTATTCTAACCTCATTCAATACACAGAGCACAGCAATTGGTTTACCTCATTTCTGGGATATTTTGGTGATTCCTGAGGAGCATATTGAGTTATTACCCCCTTTCCTTAGGAATGAAAAAGAAAACCTGAAAAAAAGGCTTAATTCTTCTGGGATGAGTCTTAATATCTTTAAACTGGTGTTCATTCTCTCGCTCTTTTCCTCCCCCACTTCAATTATGAGCAATTGGGTGGTAGTAATTAACAATTGTAGAGAGAAACATCTGCTAGTACACTTAAGCCAGTCAGTTTGTTTTTCGTGAAAGAATGGTATTTCACAATTTTTCCAAGTTAATATTTTTCCTTTATTGTCTTTCCAATTTCAAATATTGTCCAGACGCATTTTTATAGTGTCTTAAGGTTATAGAAGTGAATACAAGACCATTAATAATGAACAAGAAAAGAACATAATAAAGAAAACATATGCAATATTTCAATTCATGAAACATTCTGTTAGGGAACATTGTTTTTGAGAGCATATGGTTATTCCCATGAGAAGCAATTCATACACTTTTTTTCCCCTCCAGTTGTGGATTCCCACAACAAGGGTATGTTTCTCCGTGTATTTGTCTATGTAGCACGTTCTTTTTGTCAGGACTTGTTATCTGAGCAGGGAGGTAAGTAAGTATTTTTGCACAGATGATGAGGTATGCAGACCTATTTCTGATGGCCTAGACTTTGGAAGCACAAGCCTATTAATTCTCCACACTCCTTTGAGATAGCTATCTTGTCTGGTCTGGTTTAATATCATTGGCAGAGCTGAAAGGAAGTTCGCATTGTGAATATATCCGAACCTTGGCATGTGGCTCACTGGTAGATCTCTGTTTACAGGCTGCCAGTTTTAACTGTCCCAAGCAGACATTCTCATTTTATTTATAAGTAGGCTCTGCATGTGTTTGTATCCCTCATGAAATTGAGCACATGTCAATAGTCAAAACTAAGTATAGCAGCAAGATACCAAACACTTCTCCTTCTCTTCTCGGACAAAACAGTATGTATTTTTAAATGTTCATTGTGTTTGGATAAGGCATGTGGGGATATGTGCACAGACACATTATTTGATCACTTGTAAATAATATTTTAGATTCTCCATATTGCCCTTTAAAGTTTCCTCAGTTAGATTTCATTTTTCTTTGCTGAATGAAACTTGACATCAGGATGAGATCACCAGATTTCCCCATTTCATTTGAGCTCCAAAATGAGTAACTGATTTCAAAGGATAATTCCCTGGAGCAGCAAGGCCAATAAGTTCTTCAGATCAAAGGTCAGCAAAGCTCAAAGAGGATAATTTCTGGCATACAGTATTTAAACCCTCCCAAGGAGTGTACTGCAAGATGTATCCCCTCCTTCCCCAATAGTTGAACCCTTGTTTTTTTAGAAGACTAATTTGTCAGTGCACATTTTTTTCCTCTGTTGCATAAATTATACATTAAAGTGAAAGCTTCCTATCTGAACATGCAAACTGTACATCCAGAAAGGTTGTTAACCCTGCCAGGGGAAGGGCTGCTCCTGCAGCAGAAGGTAACTCCGTGCTGTTCCTCTCTGAAGCACCTGGCGGACTGGGGAGCTCTGGTGCTCCATGCTTATGCCAGTTGCTTTCAGCACAGTGCAGGAGCATGGTGGTGGAAAGGTGGGAATGCTCTGTAAGACACTTTGTTCAGACAGAAAACCCAACAAATAGCACTGTGCAGGCAGCAGGCACCTCGTGCAGCATGTGTCTCACAGTGCTATGCCTAATGCAGTCTGCCATGCCATTGTTGTTTGGGATGCTGACCCTCAGGAGATAAAAGACAACTGTAGGAGTCTTAGCCATCATGGACTTTTAAACATTTAAAAGAATGTGTGATAACAGGAGTGGATATTTGTTTTTCCAAATGGCTGTTTACTGCCCCAAAGAAGCTGGTCATACCAGTCCAGCTTTCATTTATTTCACATTCCGTACAGCAAAGTTGGGAGGGATTGCAAAAGCCTCTTTTACAGAAGTTTTTATCAGGTTATAACTGTTATAATGTGTGAACAACCAACCACTGGTACAGATGAGGCACTGAAGATCTAGGGATGTGTCTAATATCAGTGTAGCTGTCCTTGTTATGAAGGCCCAGGTTACCTTTTCAACAAAGCTGGACTGAAGTAGACAAACAAATACTGTCTGTTGTTGTGTGGGGGTCTTCCTGTGACTTTAGCTTTGAACTTCTAGGAATGTGGAGTTGTATTTATGGGCAAAGTGAGTATAGAACGAACAGCTCTTTGTTAGATGTACTTCAAAGTTATGTATTGCAAATAATATTTACTTTAATACCTGTCTTACCTGTGATAAACACTATACAAAAGCCTCCTCAGAAATAGTCCCTTCTCATCCAGTAACACCAGTTAAAAGAATTGGGGAAGAAACTGATGTGAAGCAGCTTTGTCTTCCTTTGTTTGACCTTCCTATTTAGCTTATGTTTGGTAAGGACTCATAACATGACTTGGAGTAGAAATCAAAGTATATCAGCATGTCAGTATGTGTACAATAAACACCATCACATTGGTATAATGCAAATTACATGTGTGTGTGTTGGGCAGCTGGTGTTAGTATAACATCAAAACCACCAGTCCATATCAAAGACAGGAAATTCCCAAGGTCAACATTTCTACTTTATTCCCTTTTCTTTACTGTACATCCATCTTATATAACATATCACAGTTTTGAAAACAAACAAAAGTAATACAATAATGTTAAATTTATAGAAATGAGACTGTGATACATATTGCAGTGTGACAGTGTGAATGTTGGGGCAGAAATCTTCTGGAATTTCTGAGAGTATGAAGCTATGGTAATGGGAAGTTTTTTATGGTGTTTGTGGGTTTTGTTTTGTTTTTTGTTTGTTTGTTTTGCTTTTGTTGTTGGTTGGTTTCTTGAAGCTAATTTTTATATTTTAAACATGAAAGAAAGTCCTGGAAAATGGCTAATAGATTATCTTAACTTCTAGCATGTTAGTAACTTGCTATCCTGAAAGAATGGTTGGGAGGCAGCTCAGCAGTGTGGAACACCAGGAGAGCCAGTAAAACCAGTTTGAAATGGGTCACCCTGAACTGGAGGGGATCATGTCACCTTTTTTGTAAGGAATCTGACTTGATTGAACTGGCACTTAATGAGATGCTGCTGCCAAAGGCATCCCCCAGAAACAGTTCCTAACATAGCATTAGGATAAAGGCTTTGGGTAGATGCAAATGCTGTAGTGCAAGAGAGGAAAATGCTGACTTTAGGAGCTGTGTTTTTGCAATTTTGCTGGTTTTTGGGGAGTTGGAAGGATTACTGCTATATGCAATGGAGTATGAGCATAACGTTGGCAGAGGTGTGTGGATATGTAAAAAATCACATCTAAAAGTCTGAGAGTGGGGTTAAAAAGTCTTTGTATATTTTCATAATGCTAATGAAGATAGAACTAGTTTTCTTCAGATTTCATCCTGTGCAAGGCTGAATGCCCCTGCAGGAGCCAAAGGAACAGCTATTAAGTTCTAGGCATTTGTCTTCTAATCCACATGAGAAGCATATATCTGTTATATAGCTGATATATGTTATGATATGTTGTGATAGATATTAATATTGATGCTCTTTATGAGTGCTATTGATTTATGCAAGTGCCTGATGTTTTTACTAGAACTTGAGTGAAATATGCTATTTCATGCATTGAAAAAACGCAGCTTAACCTTTTTGGCAGGTAGTGTTACCTTCTTGGAGGGTACTAAGCTTTGTGTGTGTTTGAAGAGTGAAACTGGAACAGAATGAGGGCTTTATTTCAGCTTCATTACTTCACTCACTGCTGGTGAACGTGATGGGTTTTCTTCGCGATATGTCAGAAACTTTCAATATTTTGCAAATTATTCAGCTTATTTGCAGTAACAGTTCTGCTATTTTATATTCTTATAATATTGTGTTTGAACTTCCTGTGACTCTAGTGATGTTTGTAGGAAAGGCTGTGTACCAAAAGCTGTTAGTAGATTGTCTGCTGAAATTATCCCAGATGTGTAGTGAACACAAAAGCAAATCAAGTATAATGATCTTCTCATACAAGTTTGCTGATATCAATTTCACCCTAAATATAAAGACAGATTTGCAAATATGAGACTGCTTTGACATTTCCTTATAAGCATTTTTTCTTAAATATGCTTTTCGCAGTGGCTTTGCCTCCAGAGAAGACAGATGGAGTTTGCAGTGGAGATGAAAAGAAAGCAGAAAAAGAAAGTGACACACGCACAAGTTCCAAGAAGCAACTGAAATTTGAAGTAAGTCCTTTGTATTTTAAAGTTTCACTGTACTGACATAATTATGGTAGAAAAATAACCTGTGGACCAGATAGTGTCATCTGATGGATGTTTGTTGCTCCCAGTGTTTGTAGTGGGTGCAGGAGGCAGCAGAACAGGCACAAATCAGTGCCTTTCTATTGGTGCTCCTTACAAGGTGTTTAGTGACACTTATTTCCAGGTTTGGAGAGAATGAAATGATGAGTATTTCTCTGCAGGATCTGAAATGCATAGTAAGAAGAAGCTTTCAGTTCAACCCTTTATCTATCAAGCCAGCTACCATATTATCAAATCTTTAAATTGACTTTCATGGACTACTGCACTTGGTTAAATCTGCCTAATATAAAAGATGCCTATGAAAGCTTCTGCAATGATTGATCTTCAGTACCCAGGTCTCCAAAGTGAGATAACCCTGACCTGCTACACAGGAAATCCATCTGATATATGGCAGGAGGAGATGGAGGAAGATGAGTCCTATGGGCTTGTAGTCCTTGTAGACTTGCAAACACCATATAACTTTCAGACCTTGTGTGTAGTTGGCAGTTTTTATTTCTGTAGGGAGCATTTTCATAAATATGGGTATGGCAACATGCACCCAGCTATTGGGTTGTCTGTCTTGGTGAGGAGGAAGATATTGTGGCACCAGCAAAAACCAGCACAAATATTCACCTCGGCACTCCAGCAGATAGGGCAAACCTCTGCCTTTTGGTGCTGTCAGCCTCTAGGTAATGAGCTTTGTGTTTCTTCAGTTGATGTTTAAAATCAATGCAGCCACCTTGCAGCATGGCTGGAGTGTTCTTTTCCTTCTCAGTCTGGTACAATTTTATTTTTTATTGTTTTAAAGCAAATTAGGGAGAGGTAGGTTTCCCATGGGTAGTTCAGGTGTTGCTTGTGTGCCTTCTGGGGAGGTGAACTTTTTTTTTTTCTTCCTTTTCTTTTTGCATAGCTATTACTCTTTTTCTAGGCCCATTTTATATTCTACCTCGAGTAGCAGACATTTGCAGACAGGAAAGGCATGATAAATTGCAGTTAACAGTGCCTTGACATTTGAATGTTGGAGGACACCTGTCAACATGGTTGGTGCCAGAGTAGCTGGAACTCCACAGCACCAGCAAAGTCTGTGTTTGTTCCCAAGTAGTTCTTGGCATGCCATAAAGGTTAGCACTTGGTTCTAGGCACCGTGACTAATACGGGGAAGGTTTCCATGGCTCTTAACTAAGCGGAGCACATCCTCACATAAAGATGTTATGTTAGGCAATGTGGGACAGGGAAGTATTAATATGTGGCAAGAAACCAAGTATTGATATTTTTTCCCCTTGTTCTACAAATGAAAGTTTTCCAGCAATGTAAGCTGGGAGCTAAGAGACTGGTAAATGCTTCAAAGGTATAAAAGAATCAGAAATGCAAGTGTTGTGACAAGAGGTCTAAGTCTGAGGTGAAAGTGATTTTGCTTTTAAAGGTGCCGGGAATGTTTATGTAATCTGAAACTGTGTTTCCACAGTGGAGTGTGGGGCACTTGGCAGCTCTCAGCCGGGCTTGTTACAACCCAGAGGAGGCTGCCTTTGAACTCGGCAGGGGACAGGGTGCCCATTACTGCTGTAGGGAGTTGGTTTCAAGTCAGAAGATCAACCAGGTATTTTGAGGTCGATCATGCCGAAGCTATTTGGGGCTGTTTGTTTTACTTGCATACAGTGACTTTTCATTTTAATTGCACTGTAACTTCTCTGTTTTGCCTTTTTGTGGCTCTGGATAATTCTGATTGCACAGGCCTTGAGAGACAGCAAACGATTTGCACCCAGGTGACTGGAGTCAGTCAAAGTGCATCCTTTGTTCTTGGTTTTGGTTTGGGGATTTTTTTTCCCCTTTAACAAATTGGTTCTTTCAGGCTTTCCACAGAACACACTCTCACTAACAGAAGCATAGTTAAAACAAGGAGCAGGCACTACTCTCGGGTTGTCCTTGCCAGTTCCGAGGCAGGCTCTGTTTCAGGAGTTTCAGTGGCATGATGTACTGCACTAACTCTGACAACCTTTTCCTGTCAATATCTGTCAAGGACTGGTCTCTCTGATGGGGATCTGTGTCCGTTCTGCATTAACAAGGATTAAACTCCTGGCCCTGTGATGTGCCACCTCCTTCTGTGAGTCTGCTTCTGTTGTCTTCCTCTTCCTGAGTTAAACACAGCTTTCCTTCTCATGTTTTAGTGGGGACTCCTACTATCTTTCAAGAGCTTCAGGGAATAGTCTTCTTGTACCTTTTTCTGTTTCCTACAGTGTTAGTAGAAAGCAAGTTGTGAATTCCCTGAGGTGTAGCCCAGAGAGTTAGGAGTGTTTTGTGATTGTGATGGGACCTCTTCATTGTGGTGGGCAGAGGCCTCTCCAGGACATATCCTCAGAGCTTCTCCCACAAGGGAGGGAGGAAGCAAGAAAGCAAGCAGCCTCCTACAGAGAGTCTCCCCTGCAAACAGGCCTTTTGCTTTAGGTAATCAGCTGCTCTTTGCATGTTTCTTAGGAATTGCAATGTGATGTGTCTGTAGAGGAAGATAACAGGCAAGAATGGACCTTCACACTGTATGACTTTGATAACAACGGAAGAGTCACACGTGAGGTAAGCAAAGTACAGCTGCCCCTTTATGAGGAACACTTGCTAACAAGAGAAGTGTTTTATAACAGGAACATTTTTTCTAATATGAAGTAGAGGTGTCCTGCCAACTTAAACAGCAGTTTCCATGGACCCTTCCCTCATAGAAACAATCCCACCAGTAGTTTACTGTTTTCAGATCTACTGTACCCTTTTTTTTTTTAAGCTGGTTGTTGTTTAATACCTGAGATTAGCCTTTAAAAAATAGTACTGGCATTTGAGGAGGAAAAATATCTGAAACAACTGAACAGCTAAACACATTGTCAAAATAAACCCCTGCAAATGTATATTGTTCTGACTTCTCTCCTGCTTTTCAGAGTTAAGCTAACCAAATAGCAAGGTTGCTTGCTGACATTCTTTCCAACTATACTCTTCTATTGTTTTCATGAATATTGGGCTGATCTCTGCCTTTTGCCTCCAAGTATAAATCACACTGATGATGTTCTCTGGAGTACCATAAAGAATGGCTGTCAAAGCATATCTTTGTGTATTTTTTATTATCAGGATGTCTTCAAGCCAAATAAGAGAGTGTATAAATTGGGATATTGTCCTTTTTGAGAGCTATTTCTGCCCAAACTGAATAGTACTTCTAGAAGAATGTCTTCTATTTGGCATTTATGCCATGTGCTGTCATTGATTTTTGTGATGTGTGTTTACTGGCTCCTATGCCTTTAGATAATCAACTGAAAATCAAAGGCTTTTTCTCACTTAGATCTAATGCTGGTGCCTGTGACAATTGCTAAAAACTGTTTGAAAGCAATAGGGCAAATAATGAAAGTGTAGTGGCCTTAGACACCAACTGAGGGCAGAATTTTTTTCTGTAAGTCTGAAGCAAATTTCTTTTGATGTTGCCAAATGTTGTTCAGGCTTTTTAACATGTATTTGAACATCATTACAAGGCTATTTTTATTGTCTCTGCTCTGAAGGTGGTTTGAGTAGTGAAGTGAAATCTGTGCCCCTTATGGACAAGAACGAGCAGATGAAAAGTTTCAGGCTAAGTCCAGAGTTTCAGATAGGAAGATGCAATAGAGAGGGCAAGAAGGAGGGGTGAGGTGAGGAAGTACTATTGCATTTGTTAATGTTTGTGGAACAGAGACTAGAAAAATGAAATAACTTGCTTTAAGTCTCACAAGAACCTAGTGGCAGATTGAATCCAGGTCCTTCAAGACCCAAGGCTAAGTCATCGTTACAAGATTATTGTGACTCTCAAAAATAGGGGAAAAACACAAAACCCAAACCCACACACAAGGGTGTCTTTTACATTCAGGCATGGAATTCCCATTAATGTCAGTGGGGGTTCCATGTGCTGAACATAATGAGAATATGCTTTCAAGTATGTACACAATAATTACTTGTGATTATGTGGTACACCAAAGAGCTTAATTTGACTGTACTTTGAGAATATGTTACAGCCAAATTCTACCTCTCCCTGCTACAAGAGCAGACTGCAGCTTAACTGAAACCAAATATGTGCAGGGATTGAATATTATATTGCTCTGAGGTCTGGAGGTTGCTACATTCAGGCTTGAACCTGTGCCAAAAAAAATTCTTTCAACCAAGGGACCAAATAGGTTGATAATTTTCAGCTCTTTACATGTGACCAAAGATAGAAACAAGTAGTGTGCACCATTCCAAATCTTTCCCTTTATGTCACACACTTCTTTTGCAAACTCTTCCAGGACCATTTGTATAAGCCATCTTCTTGGTTATCTTCTGTTGAATCCAGGTACAATTTATGAGGGTTTTTTTTTGAGCCAGAATGACCAACAATAGCAGTTCATAGATAATCCTGGCCACAAAAGAGGAATTTTAGTCTCTTAATATGACATAGAATTTCTTGCTCTCTTGGCCCCTGGGGAGATGGGTAGTATGCCTGATACTGTCCTTTGCTAAGCAACCCTGCTCCTGTTCCAGCAAATCACATAACGAGGGGGAACATTAAACATTTGAATAGTTTCAATTAAAAAGAGTAAGAGACATGTTTTCATTTAAAAGTATGTGAAGTACATTGCTGGAGCAGGGACAAAATGGGCAGTCTGAGGAAGAGGCAGAGCTGTACCAGTGCCCTTTAGCGAGCTGATGAAAATGCATTCAGAACCAGTCGGCTTTTCTTAACAAAAGTCCAGTGTTCTGGTGAGAAAGGCTTAATACGGACCTTTTCTCCTTCTTGGAAAATTTCCCTTTATTGTCTCCTGAATTTATATCTGGATTTAACAGAGAGATTAAACTTTTTCAGTTAGTTTTATACCTGTAGACCTGGAGGTGCTTTACAAAAAGAAGTCAGTAGCATTATTCTTGCTTTTCACCACGTTGTAAAAGTGAGACAGTGGAAAAGAAGTGGCTTGCCCACCCACATCCATTTCATTTGATTCAAAATCATTGTGTTTAAAATATTGTACCTCATATCTAGAGAGTTTCCAAAGGAATCTGCCATGTTAAATTAAGTTTGTAAGATACACATAGGTAGGGAGCAATTTTACTGATGAGCTAAATGGGCTTTTTTCATTCAAATGTTTAAAAATTGTAAATAAGGTACAAATTTAGTTGATACAACTTCCCTTGGGTTCTACAGAATGACAGATCGCTGCTGGAACATTCAAATTCCATTTTAGTGAAATTTCTTCTGGATCTAACAACGTCTTCAGAACTTAATGCTGCTTTGATTTCCTCCTAGAGTCTCTATGACTTATTTTGTAGTCCTTATAATTAGAAATTCACATCTAGTCATGCTTCTTGAAGAGATACAGTCATTATGAAAGCATAATTATTGGGACAGCAAATTATAAATTAACATTATTGCATGTTATTAAACTTCTGCTTTTCCTGTCATAAAGATGACCGGTTCTCAGTCCTTTTTGGTTTAGTGAGAGATAACTTTTCCTGCTCTAATATGTATATTACAAAACTTGGCTCATAACACTTCCCTTCATTCCATAAGCCATAAGAGGACAATTCATTATGTACAGCAGGCCTTTGTAGAACTGACAGCTGCGCTGTAATTATCTTCACACGAATATTTGTAATCGGACTTGAAACTTGGATAATTGAGCTAATGTGTTTTGATCCATGAGGTTTTGTATTGAGCTCTCTGAATGTAATTATACTTCATAAACACTAGCTATTTTTTTTTTTTTTCTTGTAATCAGTTCTTCCTTGTAAAATGGAGTTTCTTCGGTGAGCGGCTGCACAGGAATTAGCACACAAGAAAGTTTCTTGTCAGAAAAAAAAAAAAAAAGATTTCTTCTAGAGCTGCTTTTGAGCAGATAGCAAGTGAAGTTCCTTTTGCGTTCCAAATAAGAATGATTCAAAAATGTATGTGATCAAACAGAGCTGATGTTGCAGTAAAAACATCCTGCTGTATGTAGAAATCAGACTACAAACAAAGTACAAATGAGACATTTGTATTTATCTTTTTCCAAGGGAAAGGTAATGAACTGGTATTGATGTTTCTCTTCATGCATTTTTAATGCTAAAAATGTTCTTTGTATCTCACATTAAATACCCAATTTTTCCTCTTATTTTTCCTTTGTGACTTGTTCTTTAACTTTTTAGATTTTTTTACTCCTATGCTCTGATGAATAAAAAAGGTTTGAGGTTATATCTGCATTCAGAACTCGGCACCAAGTCATTGACTTGGGGAAGGATGTTGGCTTTTTTGGGGCAACCATTTATTAGCCTGACCCTTACCTTGAAATTTGTTGGTTTTCATGTGTTTATACTAACTCAGGATACATAAAGAAGAATGAAACCAATGGATAGAGGAGCAGTGCCTGTCTGTATCTGTGGCCATTATTTCAGTCATTAGGAATGGTGGTTTCATGATAGAAATATTAAGAGAAAATATAACTTTCTCTCTTAGTTTTAAGGGAAATCAAAGAATTCTCTCTCAGGCAAGGTACAAAGACTCAAACAGAATTTTTCCATTCTATTAAACTTTTCGGATTTGGGGGGTGTTCTGTGGGGTTTTTTTGTGGTTTTATGATTGGTTTTTTTCTGAGGGGAGGCTGGTAGTTTAAGGGTTTTTGAGGGTTGTTTGTTGGTTGGGTTTTTCTGGGTACAAATATCTCACTGTCAATTCTAATGTCTAATTCTAACCTATTAGTGTCTTCTACAAAAATCTCAGATTTGCTAACTAGTCTTGTGATCATAACCTATACTAATATGGGAAAGATAAGGTTATCCCTATACCACTAATATTGTTTAAAAATAGAAAATAATACCTGAAACAGGGACTTTCTCAGGCTCACATGTTCTGTAAGGAATGAGGAATACTTCAGTGCTCTCTCTCTTTTTTCAGACCCATTGGTTTCTCTGAATGTTATAAATTACTACTAATCTCCTACTGGAGATCCATAAAATATTCTGCAGATAGATGTGTGAGTGCAGCATACATGTGTGGGCTTAAGTGTTTGCTTTTTAATATTTTGGATGGAAATTTGAATATTTAATATTTTAATATTTTTAAAATTTTGAATGGAAATTATCTTGGGCAATCTATTGAATTTTCTTTTCTTAATATACTTGTTTGCATTGGCCGCTTGTTAAAAGGGATGGGGTTTTCACCCTGGAAAAACCAAACGTGGTGTTCAATAAGCAAAAGACAAATCTGGGTATGGCATGTGCTGGCTGTTTGGATACTACTCAATGAGCATTTGTTTTCTTCTCTGTGGAAAAATTTCATTCT